>NC_064919.1:89159481-89459981 GCF_929443795.1 Astur gentilis | reverse complement strand
AAAATTAGTTTCCACTCTTCACATCAGTGAGAAGACTACAGAAAACAACTTTTCCAGGTAGTTTTTTTAATCAACATTTTATTTAAGAAATTTAAAAAATACCATACCAGATCTAGTTTGTACCAACGGCAGAACTGATTTAAGTTCTAAATTTTCTTTCTATTTAATTACAAAGAACATAGACATTTTGCATTACTTACCCTCTTGCTCTTCCGACAACATCTTTCTTCTCTAACCAGTTCTGACCTTCTTTGTACAAGCCTCTATCATCAACTTCATTATTATCACCTTTAGTCAGAAATTTGATGTTCCCATTTTCTCTAGAAGGCAACGAGGTGATAAACTAAATACCACTTAATTTTAAAACCTCAATTAACATCTACAAAGCACAATGAAGATGGAAAGTGCTACAAGATTAGATAACAATGTTTACTTCCAGTCCTGCTTGTCCTGGGTATTTAACAAACACCATCAAATCATTAACATTGCAGACTTTACTGACAGTCAATAGATTTTAACAAGAAATGTTTTTTTATAACACTCATGTTGTCATTTGATGTAAGCAATTACACAATGGACATGAAAGGGATATTGTCCATCCAGAGCAGGCACTAAACTTCCTCAACAAAAGCAGTATGTGCCTATCTGGGGAAAAAAAAAACCAACCACCAACCAACCAACCCTCTGCATTTTCAACAGAGCAGAAATTTAGCTGTGAAATACTCAATAATACTCCACTAAGAGGTTTTGTTTTCTTTTCAATTTTCACAAATTGGGGAGTAAGATCCTGTGAAGTCATCACACATTAGAGAATGAATTTAACTGAGTTTAAATCACGTATTTCAGATGAAGTAGATCCTAAAAATCTTCCCTTAGGAAAGAAAGCGGTATAATACAATGCTTTAGGCAATTTTCTTCTATGTTCTATACGCTTGCTTAACTCTTAATAATCATATTTATGCCAAAATAAAGCTTTGTCTTTCTTTTGATAGAAATAAATATTTAAGACCCTCTAAAGTGGCTGCAAATCTGCATCAAATTCAGTATTTTGTCACTAACGCTGCAATACAGTTTTAGGTAACTCATTAATTGATAAACAATATAGGGAGTTCCAAGCAAAACCTCACTTATGTTCTATACTTATTAATGTGGCAAATAAAAAAATACATGTAAGCAGTCTTTAAATAACGTCATATGGACAAAACATTATGTGGGCTTTTTAGGGGACTATATGGAGAAATCCAAGCGATAGAAATGCTTTGGTCAGTGGCACTCTTCCCCCCTACAGATGAATGAATGCCTGCAGGGCTCGGAGGGCCAGTCTGCTCCCTCAGAGCCAGAGCTGACGTCCTGACCTCTCCCAGCCATTGAGGCACTTCAGGCCTTTTTGTAGGAAAAGAAGTTTAAAACCCTGAACACGCCCAAATCACAACCTTTCCCTACTGTTTCAAATGAACAAAGTGTCTTACACTACGTTTTGAACATGATATAATTTAACCACTGCTGTTAGAAAACCTGCCGTATTTCACTCCCTTTCAAGCATTTGGCATATGTGCAGGTGACGCATGCAAGACTTCAGTTCAACACTCCCATTTAAAACAAATTATTAAGTTTACAGTCTTCAAAACGATTTTGCTCAAGAAGCTGCTAATTGCAAGTAACGATATCAAGAAACAAGGAGTTTTTATGAAGATAAATTAGGTATTAAAAAAAAAAAGAAAAAGAGGTAATTCTTGGATATACATATTTGTTTCAAAAAGCGTTGAAGAACAGGTATTACTCAAAAGATAAACACTTTCAGTTCATGGCCAGGACTTCCTGAGGAGCAAATATATCAATGTTTGCCACCTCCAGGTTAGCTTTTTGCTGTGAGAATTAGAAACAGAATTGCCTCTCTTTTGTTTGAGACGGAACTGTTTATCATACCAGGCATATGCAATAAAGGTAAAAACAAGTAATCTACCTGTTGTAAATCAGCATGAATTGTTGTTGGCATTGTGACTAATAGACACAAAATGAATAAGAATCTCTTCTTTCATTCTGAGTCAAATCTCTTTTCTGGAAAACTTCAGTTAGCAAAGATCACATACTTGTCAGACTTCATCTATAGTTCTGATTCTGAATCTTCACCTTCTTTCAGAGATTTGCTTTTAGAGGTAGCTATTTCTCATAACCAAAATCCCAATTCTACAACAGTCAGTACAGAAGTGGACTCTGCTCCCATATATATTGCTACTGCTGGTAAAAATAACGTGTATAGTTTGTGTTACTGGACTCCTCTTTAGCATAGGTTTACCCACTTTGAACCTGAGCAACTTCACTGAGGGACAGGAGTCGGGGTCTCAAGAAGTGAGCCACAGCATCGGGGACACATGAGGATCACATCCTAGAGATGAGTTTTATCTTACAGCATATCCTGACTTGCCTTTTTCATAAAATACTACCAAATTAAAATGTAATTGAAAAGTCACGGTGAAGGAAACTATATTTAGAAACAAGGAAAATGCCAAGTTGCATTACTTTTCATGTATTTTGATTACTCTGTGAACTATTGGAATGTCTCTGCCTTCGACTTTAAAAACAACTATTTCACCAGCTCTGATTGGGTCATCGTGGAAATTTGTTAAGAACAACAGGTCTCCTCTGTGAAAAGCTGGTTCCATGCTGCCACTACAAACAAAAAGAAAGAGAGAGTTTATTAGCATTATGGCAAATGAAAGAAGAGCCATGAAAACAAAGAACATTTAATTCTTACAGATAAACTCACAATTTTAACTGAAATCTGTAGCTTCACCCATTCAGTAACACTACACAGACAGTTAACACAACCCAAACCTCAGTAAGTCCTAAGCTGAGCAAGCCTATAGAAGACTTCTTTACTACCTCAGTGAAAGAAAGAAAGAAAAAAGCTGTATAGAAAAGTAACAGTATTGGAGCTATGCTGAAGGAACAAAATGAGCCATTCTGGTTAAGAAACCCAATCCATTAGTGAAAAGCCAAAAAATGTTTCCCAGTACAACAGGAATTACTTCTCTACATAGAAAGAGTTTAATTAACATGAGCAAGAGTTATGTTTACATCGGTGATTACTATTAACAACCAGAAAATCCATGCCCTTTTTCAAAGCCAGCCACAGTATCATTTGGTAACAGCCTTTAAGGTAGGATTCCAGATCCCATAACTAGTAACATGAACAGACAATTCCCATTAAAATACTGTTATTTACTGCATACATTCCTTGCTGACACACATTGAATTCCTGCAAGGCTGAATCTTCCATGAACATGTGTTTAACCTCATGTATTTGATCAGCACTCAGGGGCCTTCAGGACTGGCTCTTTATATACCAGAAGTAAGACACCACTGAGAGAGAAGCAATATGAGTGTCATCTACTCATAAAAGGAGTTTTACTGTAATACAATTTTAAAATGAATATACATATGGTTAAAAAAAAAAAAAAGAAAATAAATTAACAAAAAGACCTGAAAAAAGTGTTCAATGGCTTCAGGAAGTGCAACACATTTACTTATTTTCTTCAGGAGACAACAGAAGCTTCATAGGATTACATGTATTTCTGTTAAAGCAGAATTATTTTTTTGGAATCCTAACATCTATCCAGGGCTTACTATTCCTAGGTAGAAAGATATATATATATATATGTACGTAAGTAATCTTGAGTAGTTTATCTACCAATTAAGTGAACAAACCTAGATTTTCAAAGGTTTCATATATCTACTGCTTCTACAAACTTCAATGAAAACTAGACTGCAATTACAAAAGCAGCCTTTGCTAAATGTCCAAAAACAGAAATGGAAGAAAATAAGTGTTTGAGTACTTCTTTAAGTAGGTGAGACTTCAAACTCCAAATCTATCCAAGGGAGAAGGGAAGGAGACAAAGGACAAAACAATAATTGAACTTTAACAAAAAAGCCTTTACATTGACTTACCTGAGCACCACAACAATAGGACTTTCACTTCCAGTAATGACGATCAGCCCTTTCCATATCATAAGGGCAGAAGACACTATCATAGCAAAATTTAAGACTTGGTAATACAGCTATATGAAACAAAAAAAAGAGTTGTTTTTAGAAGTTGCTGTGTTGTATTTAGAAGCACAACATAGAATTTCAAACCATATGCACCACTGAATCACAATCCAGGCATGTGGACTTTCATGCTAAAATCATATTCCAGCAGAAGCCTCATGAAACAGATTGCCATACCGGCAATCCAACCATACTGCAGCCTAAAGTTTTAAATCATTGTGTGCCTCAATCTTGGCTTATTACACCTGTGCAATATTCCCATTTGTTAGTGCTAGGAGCTAGTGAACTCACTAGCAAAGACTTTAAAATATCGGAAGCTATATGGCAAATGATCAAATCTATTTTGACCACATGCCCCTGACTGCTACCTGAGCTCATAGTATTCAAAACACATATAAGAAATACTGTAAGATCAGTAATAGCAGACTTTGTACTTTGAACAGTTATTTTTGTTTGAAAAGAGGAGCTGTGGAAGTAGAAGAGAGATGGCGAAAAGATCATTTATTGGTATTGTCAGACAAAAATTACTTATGTGGAAAACTTTTTATTGATTTGACTAACTTTCTGCCCCCAAATTCTACTGCTTTGCCAGCCATTACAGCAGTGGATACACTTTCTTCATGCTACTTTTTTTGTCGTGGCAACATACAAAGATACTCTGGTGGAAAACAAGCCTGCCCGTCTCCACGTATCACGTGGCTCACTGACGCAAGACATGGAACCAGAAATTCCCAGGCCATCATTCTAGTCTGGAAACACATATGCTGGGATTTTCAGGTGTACAACCCCCTTAACTTGGGATTAGTCAAATTTCAAAATCTGAAGTTTCTGGTTTTTCCTTTTTCTTAAGTGATTGATAGTTACTAAAAAGAACCAAACCAAGGAACTTTCACAGCCGGGAAATCGGAAGGTTTGTCAACCAGCCTTACCCTCTCCCTTCCAACCAGTCGCGTGCATGATCACATAGTAACGACAACATAAAGACACCCATTTTGAACGCCAGGAGGTGAAAACCACCCATTTGCTTCCACAGGCTGCACCTCCAGAACCAAGCTGGTTACTGACAGGAATGTAAAAACACGCTTTCTCAGCGGCAAACCCAAGCCCTGGCAGGCCCCCCCCCCGGGCAGCCGCGGCCTCCCGCCCGGCCAGCGCGGCTGCCCCGCTGTTCCCGGCACCAGCCCGGCGCCGCAGGGCGGGCGCGGGGATGGACGGACGGACGGACGGAGGGAGGGCGCGGCGGTGCGCGACCCCCTGACGGGGCAGAGCCCCGCCGCGGGCGGAGCGGGCCTCCCGCCCGCGGCACCGGCGGAGAGCCCAGCTCTCTCTCAGGAGCGCGGCGGGCCGCACGGCCCCGGACCCCCCGCCCCGGTCGGGGTCGACTCCGAAGCTCCGGGACCTTCGAGCGGCCTCCACATCCCGACCCACGCCTCGGCCCGCACGCCCCGGGGCCCCCCCGCCTGGCCGGCACCCCCAAGCCCCCCGCCGCTACCTGCCGCTTGTTCATTCGCCGCAGGTCCCCGAAGAGATCCATGGCGGGGCCGCGGGAAGGGCCGCACCCAGCCGGCGGCGGGAAGCTACCGGCGGCCTCGCGGAAGGGGACGCACTGGAAGACGCTCGCACCCCAGCGCTGGCCGCCAGCCGCAGCTACCGCCGGCCCGGGCGGCCCCTCTGCTCCCCGGGAGCTGTAGTCCCCCTCCTCCCGCCGCCCCGCTCACACTCGGTGGGCCCCGGGGCCACCTGGACTACAATTCCCAGCATGCGCCGCGCCAGAGGGCCCTGAAGGCGAGGCCCCCCGCCTCCTGCGCCGGCAGGTGCCCGACCAGTTTGCTGTCCGAGGGGGCTCCCGGCGGGCGCTGAGACCCTACGGTACGGCGGAACGAGCCAAAACAACTCGTCTGTGGAGCGGCGGAACGGCGGCACCGGCCTCCCGAGCCGTACCCTGCGGGTCAGGCGGCTGCCGACGAGCTCTCTCCGGGGCCGCCGCTGCGTGTGCGCAGCTCATTGGCGGCCCAAGGCGGGGGGGGGGAGGGGGGGGGCGAAGAGCGGGGGAAGAGCAGCCGGGAGGGGCGGGGTCAAGCGAGGGAGGGCGGGACCTGGGCGGGGCCAACGGGGCGGGCGGTGGCGGAGGGAGCGGAGATGGCGGCCGTGGGGCGGTGGGTGCCTGCCGGGCTGAGGGAGGGATCGCCGTTGTCTGAGTTCGGTGGCTAAGGCTGACTTCCATGTTTGTCCAGGGGCCTCTGCACAGGCCTTGGAGAGGGAAAATAGCGAAGTCCTACAAAAAGCTGCACTTGGGCGCGGCGGCAGCAGCTCGGGCCGCTCCGCAGGCCTGGGTGGCGACAGGGATGGGTTTGCGCTGGTCAGAAAGCGGCTGGCGGCAGCTCAGGCCCCCCAGGGTAGGACAGGGCGAGTTGACACACGCAGCTAGCAATTGCAGCCTTCCCCGTGTCCTTCATCACGCAGGAACTGATGTTTGTAAAAAATGTGACCTCGCGGAAAGAGGTGAGGGAGCTGGATTTGGTTTGGGGGTGGTTTTGGGGGTGGTTCAGCAGGAATGCCAGGTGAAGGAGTTCTGCCCGTTGTTAGGCCGCTTGTCACTGTAGCGCTGCTGTGGCTGCGCTCTTAATACTGTATGCCTATGCAGTGAACTGGATTTCCAGCTAATCCCTGTAAAAATCCTGCCAGATAAAAAAGATGAGGTTCATGAAGAGGGGAGTATTTTTAAGCCGCATTTTCTCCCAAATTCAGTTCATTGCCACCAACAGACCAACATCTGTTGGAAGTTAACTTCTTTCCATGCAGAAGGACCGACCAGATGATCTCTGGAAGTCTCTTCCAGTTCTGCATTTGAGTGATTGCATAAGTCTGAAGCAACAACCAGCCAAATAGAGCTTGTTGAGTTCTTGGGAATTAAATAAACCAAACTAAGTGAGGTTTTCACTACATTCAAGATTAGCTCCTGAAGACGGTGAATGCAATGGGAGAACAAAGGACACAGGGAAATGCTACTAAGATAAATGGAAGCAAATAGTTTGTCTGAAGGAGCATTGGAAAGGTATTTGCACAATTTTCCAGAAGTTGCTCAAGACTTTCAGTTAGCAAACAGTTGGAAAAGGGTGACTAACAGTGGCAGAACTGGCATTAGATCACAGAGGAATGTGTAATGGTGTCATGAATGGACAGAAATGGCAAATGGACACCAGAATGAAAGCTCCAAGGACACTAGATAGGCATTATCTTGATAAGATCCTTATCTTCTCACCTGATTATTCTTTCAGTGACGCCAGTATTCCTTTACTTACTACACAGGAGTTTCTCCAAGTTTACATTATTTCAGGTTAGTTTTCTCTGATATCCTTTAAATGCTCATAAGAGACAGAGTCATATTGAAGTTGATATATCCTTTAAATAATCAAAAGAGAAAGTCATGTTGAAGTTTATTTTATTTTCTGTGTTAACCATACCCCTAAGGTGCACATTAACAGTTGTGTGAGGAATTCTGACATATGAGGAGAGGCTGAGAGAGCTGAGGTTGTTCACCCTCGAGAAGAGAAGGCTCCAGCAGGATCTTACCAATGCATATAAATACCTGATGGGACGGAGTAAACAAAGAGCCAGACTCTTCTTGCTGGTATGCAGTGACAGGACGGGAGGCAATGGGCACAAACTGAAACACAGGAAATTCCATTTAAACATAAGAAAAACCTTTTTTATTGTGAGGGTGGTCAAACACTGGAAGAGGTTGCTCAGAGAGTTTCTGGAGTTACCTTGGAGTAATCTGCCAGGACAAGGCCCTACTTGTGAGTCATGGGGATAACGGTCTTACCAGGAACCCTCAGCAGCAGTGCTGGAAAGAATGCATCATAGCAGCTGCACCCTACACTCATATGTCAAAAGACCCAGATGACCTTTGTCCGTCCAAGCTTTGGCAGTATACTGCCGCCAAAGCACACTTGTTTTGATGGTTCTGTAGACAGCGTTACATCTGGCTGCCTTGTCTGCTCAGCCTGAGTCGCACAGCTGTCCTTTAAAACTGGGAACTCCAGCATTACCACAGAACATGGCTGATACACGTCCCTGGAGCCACAACAAAATACGTGATGGCAATTTGTCATTATCCCTCTTTGAGCAGATGTAGTATTCAGAAGTAATTACTAAGACAGACATGGAGAAGGAGAATACACAAGGGCAAACTCAAAGGTGGCTAGAAGATTTCTGAATTTTCTTTGTGTAATTAAGATTTTAATTAAAAAGATGTGGAACAAAGGTATCTGTTCTTTAAAGAGTGGGATCTGCCCACTGAAATGTTTGGTAGAGACTTGCCCAGCAAAAGGTTTTCTGCAATTCCCCTGGAGTAGGTTTTCATACCATACTACTTAGGCAGATTTCTTTTTTTAAATTGAGGTTTTCTCCTTTATGTACAAATCTGCTTGCCAGTTGTGGGTTTTTTTTAAAAATGACAAAGATTAAAAATGGTGATTGGAACAAAATGATCAGGAAAGCAGAATTGTTACCAAAAAAGCCAGTCAAAGAAACTCTCTAAGACTCGATCTTGGAGTTTTGGAAAGCAGGCATTGTTTATTGCAGCGCTGGGTGCACAGGGGATCGCTCCACCTGTCATGCACACTGTTGCCTACAGCAAGCAAAATTTATATTATTCCAATCATGCATATTCATATTATCATTTACATAGTGTCCACCCTTCGGTCACGCGCAGTGTGGGTCATCTCTTTCTCCTAGTTAACTGGCTTTGGCAATTTTTAATTGCAAAAAACTCGGCAGAACTCAAAGCTTATCATCAAGGCCCAAGGCTTCTTGTCTGTTGACGCACATCAGGCCCAAGGCATCCTGTCTGTTGGCGCCTCCAACACATACCATTGACGAAGCTCAAGGTTTTCTTATCTAATTAGTACATACCAAAATTTTGAAGTTTTCAAGCAAGCAAAAGTTTGTTATTACAGCGATACAGTAAAATTGTCCTTCTCCTGCTTTTGTTCAAGGCATCAGAATCAATATAACAGAGACTAACAAATCACAGTCTCTTGCGGGTGACTGTTATCCACAAAATCTGGAGCCACCTATTGTTTTTCATACATCTTCTATGATGTATTTTTTTGCAGAGTTTACAGAGGTGTTCATACAGGACAGAGAAGAGGAATGATAAAGGTAATAGCTCAGTAAAGCTTTAGGAAAAGTCCAAATACCTGTTGGTTACCCTCTGCCCAGGACACAAATGTGAGAGTTGTTATTTTAAGAGGGTAGTCATTCAAGTCTTTGATTTTTCATATGCTTCTCTAAGACTCGCTAATTGCTGATTCTCTTAAAAGAACTCAGAGTCTCTCACATGTTTTTCTGTTTCAAATTAGTCTCTTCATGATGAATAAACTGTCAATTGCTTCTGTATTGTTAGATGTGTACTGTGATGATGATTTAGAACCCACACCTATTTATGAGCCTTTAAACCTTTTCAGTGCTAGCTAAATCCCAGTTTTTAATGGCTGACCGTTCTCATAAATGCATTTCCCACATGTCTGATATTTATACAACTGGGAAATGATGATCACAAAACTCCTGATTAAAATATGTAACACATAAGCTACCCATTGTTGAATAACATTTATCTCCCAGAAAATTCTGCCACTCAAGCTAAAAAAGGCCAAATTCTCATTTACACCAGAAATAATTGTACCTGGAGTAAATCTAAAACCTCATTGGATATACCACTAATTTACACTAGGGTAACAGAACTGAGTTTAGACTGGTAACTCATAGGCAATTGTAAACAATCTGACAATTAAATCTTCGTTAAATTTACTTTGCCATTGGAATGAAATCTTAATGTTATTTCTTGCGGTTATAGATGGATATTTCAATTTAGCTATTAAAATAATGCATTATATTAATGCAGAGTATCATATTTGCCTTAATACAAAAAAACCCCACAACAAACCAGCTTTTGTTCCAAAGTACTGTGTACCACATCCAAATTCCTACTAAAGTAGACTAGATTTAAAGCCTACTTTGCATTTAATTATAGGTTTACATTTAATGGTAAATATTTGACACTTTTCTATTATCCAGTTCTTCTAAGCAAGTTTATAACCTTGTTTGCAAGGTTATTTTATACTGGTTGTGATGTTCAAAGTAGTTCAGGTTGGTTAACATTATCTCCTCCAATAAACTGTTTCAGACTGTTTTTCCTGGGTCAACAACTGAACACTGCAGTACTGTTATGCACGATTGTGACCTAGCTCTCCAACTGTAAACGCTCTCTGCCATCCTCAAATATTACTAATACAGTACAAAAAATGGACTGGGCAGGTACAAGAAGGTATGGCTGCTAAGCCTTTGGACTAGCTGATGCCTTGCTGTGCTCTCTTGTGGCTGCTGCAACCCAGCATAAATCACAAGACTTTTGAGGCTGTTGCAGGATTTTATTGATGCAAAGGAGACAGGAAGACTTAGGATGCTATTGTGCTTCTACATCTTCCTGCAAACATAGCTGTGTACAGTCTAGCTGTAGTGAAGAAGTTACAAAATTAATGTCTGAAAATAAATGGATGAATTTGCATCCTAGACGAGAGCTGCAATGCTGCAACCCACAGAATGATGGCAAGTGGCTGTGATAGGAGAATGATCTCCGAGTATTATTTGTAGGTAGTGCTTTAATTCACAAAAGAGGCAGAAAATTATTCTTGCCTATTGTGAAGTAGGAATACATTAATTCTGGAGCTGATGTAGAAGCCATTTAGCAGGGAAATGGCAGTATCTGAGAGAAAGTAAATGACAAAGGCTGGGCAGTGTTACAACAGTTTGTTGCAGTCATTCCTGATGGATAGAATTAAAAGTGGAAGTTCAGATGATAAAATCTAATTTTGTAACAAGTACAGATTTTGTACATAGAACTAGTGTATGGAGAATTTAGAAAAGCAAGAAGACAACTTTGTGTTGAGACCTGGTAGGATTGAAGCTGCTTAGTATTTTTTTGACAGAGATGCTACATTCTTTTGTCCAAGGCACAAACCCACACTTAGTTCTGAGACCGTAGTATCTTTGCCAGTATCTTTGCCTGTCAATTTGCTATTGATTAGAGTGCCAAAGCTCAGAAAACACTTTTACTTACCCATTGTTCATGGTGAGTCAAGGGAAACATATTTAGGAGCGTGCTTTTCTTCCTTTTCCACAGATGCTAGGAATCACTCACACTTCTGTTGGTGGCTTTGTTATTTTACAATCTGGATGATTTAGATTATTAAAGGTTACATGTATTTTGAAATCTTCCTATACTCTTGATGTTTGACTTCAATATTTGTACAGTAGATCTTCTGGAGCTCTGCAGCTAGAAAATTATGCTAATTTTTTAGTACACGGAAGAATGTAGCTCTTGACATTCTGGCTGATTTGCCAGACCTTTGCAAACATCCAGGCGTTAGTGCTAACTGTATGTATAATATTTGAATTACAGCTTTTTGTTTTCAAAGAGATTGGTCATGGGCAAATAACTAGCACCTTGTACCTGAGCTGAAAAATGTAGGTTAATAGGGAAAGCCATAGAAGTCCATTTGCAGCCACTCGGAGTAAAGCACAGAAGAAATGCAGTAACTGACTTCCCCAGTGAGCACTCTTTTTTTTCAAAATACATTTGGAACTATTCTGCTTCCTGTTCCTGTTGCTCAACAGGCTGTTAGAGCAGCCAGTAATGCACACAGTGATGTCCAAAAGCAACAGGATGCCCCTTGCACCAATACCGCACTCTCTTCTGGGTTCTTCTAATACTTGGAGCACTAAGCTGCCCATATGGGTAGTTGCATCCGAGTGCAAATAAGTGGAAAGCATCCTCCTTTGCTCTGAAAGAAGCTTCTGCTGTATCTGCCAAGCAGTAGCATTGAAAGGGAAAAGATGTGTCAGAGAAGGGATATATTTCAGAGGAAAAGGACTGAAGTATGAATGTCAACAGGCAATGTGGGTATTCACTAAACACTTCTCCTTTGAACCCATTGCTTTGGAAGCAACACTGGCCCATGTGCACACAGTAGATGATACTGTTCTTCACCTTCTTGGCCAGCCTCAGTTTGATTTTCTTGTACCGTAAGCCTCCATAAGCAGGAAATATTAGGATCCTCCTAATATTTCCTCCCGTTACCTTTAATTTGTGGCCAGAGGAGCTATGCAGGACGCGGTGTCTTGTCTTCAGATCTTGTTACTCCACATTTTCACCCAACATTACACACTTGAGCAAAGCTGCAGGGGACTCCACACTAGACCCAGTGTCTGCTTTTCTTCAGTTTCGCAGAAAAATCAGTCTCTGAACATTATACCATCTCTGAGCCACAAAGCTGAGCTGACAGTGTGGGCTGGGATAGCCAGGTTACTGGGAACGTAACCCTGACTCCATTGCCTCCTTCTGCATGAAACCACGTTTCTGACAAAGACAGGAATGCTAACAGCTCTCCTGAGGCAGCTGGCAGGGAGTCTTCGGTACCTTTTTCCTCCACGTTGTGTGGTTTACATGTGGCTTCATTATCTTCAGTCTCATTCATTTTCACATGCACTATATCCACTCATATGCTGCAGGGTTGCTTTTTCTGTGTGTGAAAAACAGTACAATGGAATATGACCCCAGGTACACACCTTTGCTCTTAGAAGTGATTTCTGAAGTAATTTCAGCTGCTTCTGTTAGACCACACACCAAGTAGTCTCAGACAATACTGCATGCTTTGCCTTTGCAATCCCATTCAGGTTCCTTAAAACTGGGCACCCAACAGGCAAGACTCTCGGAATGACCTGTCACTGTGGAAATGTGGGCCTTCACATTTGGGGTTATTCATGGGCCTTTCTGGCTTAAGTCTCACTCTTCTGAGAGGCCTTATTTTTCAGTCACTGAGAAATCTAAGTACAGGCATTTCCCTGGGGTTTTGTGAAGGCTCTGATTTAGCTATTGTTTTCAGTGCATGCTTCCAAGGGGCATTCTTATTTTGCCATTGTGCCTTATTTTGGTTTTGTATTGCATTCAAATTTATCTGCCCTTTATCTCAATAGAATTCCTTTCTTTGCTTTCAGGGTAAGTGTTAGGTGGACAGCAGGAGTTTATTAATTCCAAACGTCTCAGTAATGATTCCTTTGTAATTAGCCTTTGAGAACTCCTCTCCCATTTGGAGCAGGTTATGGCAGATGGCACCTTCCCCTGGAGAGGTGGCTGAGGAAGGGGCTGCCTACATCTGCTCTCTCTGCAGCTGAGGAAGGGGTCTCCATGTTCTCTGAGCGGCCTCACAAGCGCTGTTTCCTTACCCAGAACATGTTGAGAGCAGTGCAAATGTCTAATGTCTTCTGGGGGCAGTGCCCAAAGGGGGGGGCTGGTGCTCGCCCTGGAGGTGTGATAGGTTTTGCCCTCAGCACAGTTCCTGCCTTGCTGTGGCTTCTGGGGCTGCTGACAGAAAGGGTTCCTGGTGCCCCCACCACGTCACTGCCAGCAGCCCCTAACCTAGAAGTATTTTCTGCAAAAACAGGCTTGCTGTTGTCCACAGTAAAAGTATTTTTGCCTCATGCTATCGTGCCAGGAGACAGATGTTTCTTTAGAGCGGTGGTCTCCAAACACTTCTGATCACACACCTCTATCAGTAAAAATTTTTTGATCATGCACCCCCAGTACCTCTATATTTATTTATAAATTACATAAATGTACTACTGTACTAATATGTTATGCACATTATAAAACATACCCAAAAAAAGGATGCGATAAAGGTGAAATAAACATTATTTTAAAAAAAATATTAATTTAATTTCATTTTATTTTTTAATGGTACAAAAAATATTTTCTACCTGCACCCCAGTGGGTGCACACAACCCACTTTGGAGGCCGCTGCTTTAGAGCATGCATGCATGGCTTCTGTCTTGTGTAACTTCTCTCATGAATCTTATTTTCTGTCTTGGTAGCTGGCAAGGATCTATTCATAGGCACAGTTTTCAACCAGAATGTCACTTTGCATGGTTGTATTTCTAAATGTATGAGTCAACATTTTTAGTCTGATCTGCAGCCCAATATCTGGATAGCTAATTTGATTACAGCTGAGTAGGTTTGTTTCAGGGGATATTTTATTTGTGAAAATAATTTCTTTTTTTCTGGGAGAAAAGGGGAAAGAGATGGAGGGATCAAACTATCTGAACATTGAATTGAATTTAGCAAATAATGTTATCTTTTCCTTCCCCCAAGGAATAGAAAAAATTCAGAAACAACTTGAAAAAATGTTTAGGCTTTTCCAAGTGCAAAAAAAATTTTAATTTTTAAAACTGCCCAAGAGTAAATGAGGGGAATGTAAAAAGGTTTTAAAAAAAATCTAACAAAAGGACGTAATTAATCCTTATTCAAGAACAATCTTTTGGTGAACTAAAAATGTATGTAATGTGTTAGGTTTTGCTTTTTGCTGGGGGAGGGGAGAGGAGAACACTGGGATGGCTTACAGGATTTTTGGTTTTGTTTTCCTATGAAAACTGTTAAAGCTTTTGCATAAAACCAGCTTAGCTTGACTCTGAAATGCTCTCTGCATTCTTCGTGGGTGGGGAGTGTCCATAAAGCTCACCAGCCTCAGAAAGGTTTCACCCAGCCTCTTTCCCACAGGTTCTCAGCTCTAGCAACAGGCTTAATTGTCACTTTGTTCTCTCCCCTTGTCATGCCTTGTATCAGCCCACAGACACAGTGTCATGGGCATAATCGGATTCTCAAAGCTGCATTATGTCAAGAGACAGTATGAAGCGAAGCCCCAGCAGCGACACCATTGTCTGCACTGGTAGGCTTCCTGCAGAACACTTCTGCAAAATCTGTCTGTCCTTCCAGCTGTCCCCCGCAGCACGTACCCAGCTGCACGGCCTCACAGTCCAGAGGTTGGTGGAGAGACAGAGACTTCCAGCAGGCATGGCACGGTACCTGAGCTGTGACTGCCAAATGTCCAACTCCACTGTGCTGTCACCTCTCGGTGAAATTATGGTGTTTATAGGGGGCCTGGTGCTAAGTCAAGAGTAGGTCTTTCATCAGCTTCAGGGCTCCTATGTTGCTCTAATACAGTCCTCTTTAGGGTGGAAGGTGAGTTATGGGAGGCTGCGTGCTGATTGTCTTGTGCGCTGCTCTGTTTGCTTTTTCTGTGTGATATAGTGCTTCTGTGCCATGGCTGGTGGGCTTATGATCACAGCAAAACCAGACTCTGTTGGAAATATCTGACACAGCTCTTCCTAAAGTTGCCACATTTGTATCTTTCAGGTCCATGATTTGTCATCTTTCCGTGGATCTGCTCTCCTTCGTAAGTGGGGAACGACCCATCTCCTTCTTAAGCTACCTGAACAGCACCTGGGGTACGTTCAGGACAGCCACAACACCCTGCAGGAGCTGATCGGAAGGCACCGCTGCCACCTCCTGCCTCTTCTCTTCCTGCCACTGGCTTGGTGTTATCCTTGGAGCTCTGCTGCTGGCAATGCTCGGGGTTTAGACCCCTTTGCTGCTTCCTTTTGCCCTGCAAGTGGTTGATGTCCTCCCATCAGTATTGGCTTCGGAAAGGCCAAGGGCAGCGACTGCCAGGGTCGGATCCAAATGCTCCTGCCACCAGCTTTGCCTCCACTTTGCCTCCTGGTGCCCACGGGCTGCTGCCCAGGCAGCAGTAGGGGTGGGGGCGAGTGAAGGTATTTTGGGGACCGTAGTAGTTTTCAGCAGTACTCTGTGCCCCCCCATCATCCAGCAGCAGCAACTGGTGTGCCAATGCTCTCCTTTGTGCCCCCTCAGCTCCCACCTTTCCTGTGGCAGCTCACCTGCCCTGGAGCTCAGCCGGGAAGGCAATGCCGAGCTGTGCCGGTGCAGCCTGCCAGCCTGGAGCTGTCTCTGCCCCATCCCCAGGGCTGTGGCTCATGGCAAGACATGACCACATCTGCCCAAAGCACTCACGTGGATGGAGCTCCAGAGAGTGCCTGCCACCACGTCTGACTCTGCAGAGCAAACACTGAATGAAACACCAGTCATTTATTTGAGTGCACGCTCAGATTACCGCTTTTTTATTAATCACAGTAGTGATATTAATACCTGACGAATGTCCTATGAAGCAGGAAAATAAACTGTCTTGGGGGTTTGTAGTAAGCATTACTAATAAAGGTTAATGCTTCTTGGGTGCTTTGGCCATGCATGCGGGCTTTGATGTCCTGATGTCTTCTTTGTAACATGGCTGTGGTGCATCTGCTGTGAGATGTTTGCTGTCATCTGCCCCAGATCCCAGGGGTAACTCTGTACAGATGCAAGGAAACAGACTTGACCTATGGTTAAATCAAGAGCTCCGCTTCTGCCTTCTTGGCCTGTGGTTGGTTCAGTTTTAGCACAGCTGAATCTAATGTCTTTAAAAAAATGTCCTGGCCTAAGTGAAACTGCTGCTGGAAGGGTCTGGGAGCTCTCATAGAGCCAGCTCCCTCAGCCTTAACTCAGGTGAGGTGATCACAGAAAGGCAGGGGTGAAGATGATGAGGGAGAGCAGGAAGACCTTAAAAACCTCTGTCTGCTTCCAGATTGAGGTATGACTCTGTTCTGAGAGCCACAGCTGTCACTTCTATGCCTTCCCAATGCATTTTAATTCCTAAACAGTTCTGATTATTTTTTTTTCCCCCAAAGTTTTATCTGCAGCTCTTAATTTCTTGTCACCTCAGTGTCTTGAACTATTTGTGACTTTTCCACAATCTCCTCTCTCCTCTGTAACTCTATTACCTGGGACGATCAGCAGCGTTGCAGCAGCAGCTGAGCTGGCTGAGAATGATATTTGTTAACTATTTGCTATTTGCTTAACCTGCATTGAAGAACTGAGGCTATAACAGTGCCTAGGAAAACAAAAAAGAAATTATATATGTGATGGCACTTGCAGGCCTCAATCATAGCACCATACAAGACAATCTGGCCCTGGTCACTGAGTTCAATGGAGACGAATTTGGCCTCTGGCCGTAGAATCTGCTATTTGATGCTTATGCCTTGACTTTTATGAGCATTTGGAAAGTGCTTGATGTTACATGAGTGGAGCACATCATGTGTGGGAAACATCTCAGTGAGGTAAACCATCTGGAGCAATGCTGGTGCTGCTTGATGAAGAGACATTTCTCTGCATATAAAGGGCTCTGCTCATTTTGCTAACAGCAACAGTATGTAAATGTAATGACCGAGTGATATTTTGAAACGGTAGCTCCTCCAATTACAGCCTGATTGCATTCATCAGGGACTGCTCTGCATTTTAACTGCGAAAGTGACAGTCACTTAGACCAGGAAATATTGTTGTACTTGACCTTCAATATTAATCTGGCATGCAGAGCTATGGCAATGTTAGCCAAGTGGTGGACGGGCTTAAGAGAGAGCAATACTTAAAATGCAGCACATCCATATTCCCACCATCATATTAGAATCATTGAATACAAAATAGCAGAATTTGAGAATATAAAATAAATGGACTGCATAAAGGCTTCTGCCAAATCACATTAGGGGACATATCTGTGAAGGGTACAATGCTCAGACTATTTTGCTAATAGTCACATTACTGCTCCAAATACATTTTTTCCTTCAAAGTAGAAACCTGGGGGTCAGAAAAGAAAACTGTAGTGCCTCCAGTTGATTTTCCAGATGAATCTGGGTCATTGCCAACGCTATGCTTTCCCAGGTCTTTTCAGAACACCCTATAGCAGCAGAGGAGAGGACGGTCCTTCAGCATGCAGCTCTGCTCTCATCCCTGGCTGGCATCGGTCCTCCTGGACAATGTTTTCAGTGGAGATGGGGATCTCCCCGCGTGTCATGGTCTGCCGACCCCAACGATTGCACTGGCGGGCAGGTTGCAGCCCCCTGCGTCGAGGTGGCGCAGGGTCACCTTGCTCGATGGCGGTCCTCTGCGCCGATGAGGGCATCGCCTGAGCCCCCGCCGGGCAGTGCCGCAGGCAGCCCAGGCAAAGTGCTGGCTCGGACTTTGCACGGGGTGGCATTTCGCCCACGGCGAATGCGCGGTCTGCGCGCGGTCCCTGTGGGGCTTGCTGGAGGGCTTGCCACGTCCTGGCATCTTCTGCGGTGCAGGACTGTCCTGGGAGGACAAGGTTGCCCTGTCCCGTTGGCAGCCCACGCGGTCCTCTCCTCACCGCTGAGCCGCACTGCGAGGTGTCTCGCTGCAATGCCCTCAGATGGACCATTTGGTCCCCAGGGAGGAGAGCTATCTTTTTTCCAGCAATGAGAGAAATAACATTGAAACCAGTTTTTGTACAGTCACTGTTGAGGAGAAAATACATATTTTTTTTTCCACAGGGAAGAAGTGCTCAGGAGGAGACAAGAAGTGTTCCTTCTTTCATGCTCCTTCTGCATCCACCTCTGGCTACAGAAACCAGTTTGTATGCGAAGCCCAGGGATGTAGGCCGGGTATGCTTGTGCCGTCTCTGTTTGCTGTGTTCTGTACTTATTTCTCTTTTCACTCCATTACCCACCTTTTGTCCTTCCAGGAGCCTAGACAGATAACCTTTTAGTAATAATCTGAAATTCAAATACAAAGAACTGACTCCTGAACTGCCCTAATATTTGAGAAAGGTTTTAAAATAAAATAGGTTTTTCTGTGTCCCATTATTGGCCTGGCGGCTGCGTGTGTATGCTAGGTGTACTGAGAAAGGTAATATTAACAGAATGAAAAGGTCAGAGTTATATAAAAATCCTTTTAAAACTAAATAGGCCTGCCATACTGAATTCCCCACAGATACACAGAGGTTAAGAACTGAGAACATTTGGGCCTTTGGCAGGTCAAGTTGTGCATCTGTAAATGCCCTCCAGAAATAAAAAACCCAGACAAGTCTAGGAATACAGCAGCGATTGTGGTCAGCCAGATTTAACTTCTGCTGTACCTATTCTGCAAGAAGGCTGGCTGGCCAAGACAAGGCGAGATACCTCCCTGAGCAAGTCAAGACCGGCCCCAGGAATACCAGGGGGTACCACGGAGGCAAGTACCAAGGGGCACCATGCAGGGGTAGGCAATACGTACGTGCATCGTGACTAATAACCCCATAAACAAAGGAGGCAGATATACATGGGAGTCATTAAAGGGGCCATGCACTGGACAACACATATGCATTCATTTAATCAGACATATTTCTAGCTGAGTTTAGAGGTACAGCAACGTGCATAGCCCCATGTGTACTGTTATCGGGGGGGGGGGACGGACGACATGACACGGATGAACATGAAGGATTGGGGCTGCAGACACCCCTGTGGCATGCTAGACCGAAACTGTGGATGCGAGTCTGAGAACCCGTACTGCATGGGAGAGAAACAGATGGGACTGGTGAGGTCTGGCGCTGCACCACAAGCATGACTGTGAGGTGGAGAGAGGACAGACAGCCCAGGAACACAGGGGCAGGCACGGCCCTTGGGCCAGGGCCAGAGGGGCTGCAGAGGACATCACAACGCGAAGATGACTTGCAGATCTCAGCTTGCAAGAAAAAGCTGCAGCTTGGATAAGAAAGAATCTAAAGCTATCCTGCCCAGATCAGACCAAAGGTTTGTCGAGCTCAAGCCCTGTCTCTGACTAAGCCAAAACCACCAGCTGCCTGGAAGAGGCTTTAAGAACAGGGACTTCCCAAGCCAGAGAAGCTGTTTTTGTCTTTAAAGAGCCCTGAGCGGGTCTTTCTTCCATGAATTTGTCTAATTACTTTTTGATTCACGTAAGCTTTTAGGATCTGTAACATCCTGATGCAGAGAGTTCCCCATCTTAACTACATGTTTGATGAAGAAGCACTTCTGAACACTCCATCTCATTTGGATGCTCCCATTTGTCATGCAGGGAGCAGTCATTCCCTGTTCATCGTCACCACGGCTTTAGTAACCTCTGGCATATCTGTTTGGGCCATCTCTTACTCAGGCTGGTGAGCCATACCCCATTTTGACAGCCCCTGTGCAGAAGTCCTGCCAGTATCCATCCTTCCCTGTGCCTATCCCAGGTTTGCTCTGTCTTTTGAGGTGCGGGTGGGGAATTCAAGCTGCATAAGGTAATGGATTTATTTAGTAGTATAACTATGTTTTCTATTTGGTTTTGTATTCCTGTCTTATGAATCTATTTGCTTTTTTAATCACTACTATGTGCCAGGCTGACAACTTCATAGCACTCGCAATTGCTACTCCAAGCCTTCTTTCCTGATTAGCAAGGGCTGGTTCAGGGTCTGTCATTTGGTATGTAAACTCAGTCTCGTTTTTTTCACTTCTGAATTGTGTTGCATTTTTCTACATTGACTCTCCTCTGCCATTTTTCCACCTTTTTCAGTACTGCAATGACCTTTTGCAGTGCTTTGCAATAATTTTTCATTTTTCCTACCCTGCAGAGCTTAGCGTTGTCAGCAACCTTGTGACTTGTGACTCCCTTTTTCAGACTGTTTGTGAACAGTACAGCCTTCAACCCAGACACCTCTGGGGATTAATTCAAGACTACCCTCCACCGAATAGATGTATCACCACTTCAAGATGTATGCATACAGCTCCCCCCCCCTTGTCACTGAAGCCCTTTGCTCTCTTATTCTTGTATTCTTATGACTAAATTGAGTCCTGTTTCAGCTGAATGACAAAGCAGCGCCAACAGCCCAACCTAAACTTGTTTGAGACCCTGTAGCTAAATTACACTTTATGACACTGTTAAGTGTGAGGGTGAAAAGCAGGTTTCCACCTGCATGGAAGTCAGAGGCCTCTGACCTTAGGCTAGTTGCATTAAATTAGTAGACTAGTTTCCCCCGACGTGGTAACTACTTCCAGACCTGATCTCTCTCAAGATTGTGTTATTCCAGGTGCTTGCAATGTGAACAAAGAAAGAAACCCTGCAGGGCAGACATGAGGTTAATCTGGTTTCTTGCACAGGTATTGCTCTATCAAAATAAGAGATGGAGGAATCCTTCCAAAATGTTTGCATTTTCTATAAATACATTTCTTACCCTTGGTGAAACCTCAACATTTGTAATTTTCTGTGGCACTGAGTTTCACCATTTAACCGTGTGAGAGAGTTAAACAATATGGCTTTTATTACTTTTGAGAGCTCTGCTCCTTGCGGGGCATGGTTCCCCTCGTCACATCCTGACAAGTCCTCTGCACCACCCACCGCAGCTGTGCTTCAGCCCCTTCCTTCTGACCGCCCTTTCCCCTGGGCTGCAGCCTTCCCCATCGCTGCCCACACGTCATCGCCTCCGGGCACCGTCCCCACGCCGGCACATCCACGGCAGCCCGCGGCGCAGAG
Organism: Astur gentilis; assembly: GCF_929443795.1. Lineage (NCBI taxonomy): Eukaryota > Metazoa > Chordata > Aves > Accipitriformes > Accipitridae > Astur > Astur gentilis. The sequence goes on along the minus strand of NC_064919.1, from coordinate 89,438,689 downwards.
TCCCACTGGCGGCCAGGCCTCGCGCTGGCGCAGGGCACGCCGCGGGGCCTGGCCGCTTGTCCGGGCGCCAGCCGGCCGCGCCGGCCACGTGCAGGTCCCCTCGGGTCCCTCGGTCGGGCTCAGCGGGACGGGTGCGCCGCGCTCGCCTCTGCACCAAGCCCCAGGGCCTGCTGCGCCGGCTTGCTTTCCCCATAGCAGAGCGTGTCGCTTCCTTCGGGGTTGATTGCACGGAACGAGGCGGCTCTGGCTGACCCGGTGTCCCACTTCCCTGTGCTCATTGTTCCTTCCCACCGTTCTCACAGCCTTTCTCAAGGGCATTTGTGTTGCCGGCAAATTGAACGTTTTGGAGTGGCTCGGTGCGGCCCCGCGCACAAAGCGAAGGGCCGGCTCCATGCTGCCTCGCTGGGCTATTGTAAACTCCCATGCTGTCATTTGCTGTTACTTCCCCACTGATAAGTGACTGTGTGTCCCCATGAAGATGCATTCAAAACCTTCCCGTGTGGTTTGTGTTTTGTTTTCTTTTTTCCACACGTACTACAGCCTCACTGACTTGTTTCCCTGCCGTTTCCCAAAGACCCCACGTCTGCACAGCCCTAAGGACAACCGGAGCCAGGCAGTGTGGCTGCCAGGCACTGCCCACGTGCCCCGCTGCTCCGGGGTGAACCATGCGCCCACCCTAGCACGTCGCCTGGCACCCGCTGCACCGTGGCCAGCCCTTACAGACCTGTCAGGAAAATATCTGTACACTGTGAAATGCAATAGGTGAGGAGCGCTCACCCACTGTGGAAAGCTTTGTTTTTAAACACTAAAGCACACTTTGGTTGGCTAAGGGAGTCTGAGGGGGGAACATGTTTGACCATGTAGCACCGCCAGGGTTAACCAATATTAGCAGGTGAAAAATTAGTTTTATTTAGGCTGTGCTGGCAGGTGGATCCGAGCCTTGTCGTGCAGGGGCTGCGCTGATGGCTGCCTCCGGGCCAAGGCAGGCGTGGGCTGTTGCCCTCCTGCTGGGTCCCGCCGTGGAACTGAGGAGCGCAGCTCCAGTCAAATAGTCACTACGTTCCCAAATGGGTGGCTGCAGTCATGGTCAGACAGTTTCTCTGTAGCTGGATACTTGGGAAGAGGTCGCAGTGAGCTGCCTACCTTGCTAAAGAGCAGAAGGGCTGCAATGGGAAGGCACACAACAGGAGGAGATATAGATATATATATACACACACACACACACACCCATCAGGCACTGTCTCCACCGAGGTCAGTAATCCCTGCCTTTATACAGGGTGAATAGATTGAAGCAGCCACACCTTAACCCCAGACCTGACACTAATGCTTTCTTCTGCTTGCCTAAATGCTCCCTGAAGTCTGAATTAGTATTTCTTTTCTAATCCGCTTGCTAGAGTTGATGTGCAATGTTAGTACCTGTGTGTTCAACCAAAAGAGTGGCTGCAAAACAGTGGAGGCTAAATGATCCCTTCCTACCTCACTGAGAGGTTTTAGGAGGTTTAATCCATTATTGTTAAATCCTCAGAGGAAAGAAGGTGTAGAAAAAAGGAGTATTAATGTCATCATTGCAACTGCCTGTCAGTGTCACAACATTAATTAAAAGCAAACAATTCAAATGTCAGCTCTCACATAAAAATAGTTTAAATATTTTCTTTGTAGTTTACAAGAGGAGATAATTCTGCTAGGCACACACACTGAGATTTTTGCCTTTTCACTGGCGTATCACATTGCTTTACAATGTGCTGTTCGTGATCTGGTCTTCAGGAAATCATCTTCTTGTGAGGAAGACCTGGCAGACTTGTAGCTCCACATACACGGTGGAGGCTGGAGGGTGCCCTGTCTGCCAGGATGCCTGGGTATTTGCAATGGCAGAGGAGGCTCAGTGCCTTGGAATTGGGAGGCTGCCAACAGTGGGTGGCCACTGCCTCAGTGTTGGCCTCCCCGGGGTCTCCCCGCTCCGTTTGCTCACTGCTCAGGCCTGTCTGGGTTCTGTGCCAGAGCCTGGCTGCAGCCGGGGCTGGTGGTTTGGGTTTGCTTGTTGCAGAGGACCAGGTATAACGAGCTGCCCTTGATGGAGGTCTTGCTGCATGCTGTGAAGGAGATCTGCCTTCCTATCGCTCCTGTCCTTCCTCCCATTCCCACATTTTGGGAGCCTCTCCAGGGAATTCATAATTTAGGGCTTGCGTCCTGCTCTCGAGGGGAACACCCTGAACTCACAGCAAAGATACACTGAGCTGAAGTTGCTTTAATTTGAACAGCAGCTGCGTATATCATTGCTCAGGCTGTGCCCCAGCAGAAGCCTTGGAAGCCAGTCTGTGATTTTAAGGTTATAGCTACTTCCTTTCCAGCCTGCACAACCAAACAGCCGGGATGGAAAAGGAGGAGAGGCCACAGATTAATTTCTTTTTGTTACCTTTACCGTCGCTCTCCAGCAGCTCTCCGTGGGTTCCCGTGTGCTGTAGCTGTGCCCAGCTGCTTGCTGTGGGTTCTTTGGTACACAAACGCACAGAAAACTTCTCTTAAACTTTCACTTCTCTGTGCCATCCTTGCTGGCTATATTGCACCATGTTGTCTCTTAAAATCCCTTCTGCCCTGCGGCAAGGGTGGTGGCATTACCCCCTGCTCAGCAGCAAGACGCTGCTCAGCCTCTCCTCCAGCGAAGTGAAACCTTCACTGAACCAGCTGCTGGATACAAAGAGGACGGGTGACTAGCCACCCTCCAAGTAAAAAATTAGTTCATTAATAAGGCACTAGATTTCCAACATGCCTGTGTTGTTTTTGGGGCTGCTACCTGCTTTTGCTTTTCTATCTGATAAGCACACGTGTGCCCTCAGAGCTGGGTGGGCAGGGAGAGGAGACCAGCGCATTTAGGACAACAAACTTGCACCAAGGGTGTTTGAGCAGCAAAGGAGCCATCGTTTCTGAAAGGATCAGCCAAATAAAACATGAAACTTTCTTTGCCCAAGATCAAGTAAAATAACAATAAACAAACAGGTTGGTCATTACCAGGAAATCTCTGCTTGGACGAGACCATCTTCCAAGCAGAAGAATCTCAAAAGGGAACCAGCAGCAGCATCGCTCCTGGAGTAACGCTTGGACACTGGAGATCTCCCCTGGAAAGAGGAGGAGGTACCCAACAGGCATTTTTCATTACTAATATCTAGAAACCTTGAATCACTTGGGAGATACAGAAGCCCCAATGTCTGGAGGAGCTGAAGAACTAGGCAAGAAATACTATGCGAGAAACATTATGGTATTAATTGTCCCACTAAATCTCCCCCCCTCCGCCAGGTCTGGTATTTGGAAAAAGCCATGGTCCTCAGAAGAGCGCCTTCCCCCTTCACCTATTTGAGTGGATTTCTGCCTATGAAAAGGAACAATTTACCTGGAGGAAAAGTTACACTTTCCTGCCATACCCAGCTATGTATAAGCTCCAGCACAGAAGTGCATCTACAGATTATGGGGCAGTTGAAGACCCACTATCTCTTAAATCTTTGAAGAGATTGCTAGAAGGAGAGTTAAATCGATCTTCTGATTAAAACTGAATACTGCTCAGTAGCTGAGCTCCACTCAGTGGCTGTGGCAAAATGAACTCCCATGGAGTCACGGGGGCAAAGGCAGTGTGGGAGCTTGCACTGCCCACGTCTGACCTGGGAAGCGGTCTGTGACCATGGAGCGATTTCACATTGTGCCCAGCTGCTTTCAGATGACTTGTCAGTAACTTCTGGTGTTTTACCTCTTGGCAGCACCAACAATGACATAAGTTACTGGTTTGCAGCATCCCTTGCAGGTGCAAGATGGTGAAAATGGAAAATAAACAAAAGTATTAATAATGGCTGTGAAAATTTAACTTTTATTATCTGTTCACTGTATACAAAACACCATTCTGCATAGTGATAACTCATTTGTTGTACAGTTGACAGTGCACATCAACAAACAAGTGTTCAAGAGGTATACACTTAATGGAAAGGGCAGTGATGGCCAGTGTACATTACACACTAAGATCCTGCGACGCCAGCTGTATGTTTTAGGATGGAGAAGTACCTCATAACCACTCAATATGTGAGTAATATAAATGGGATAACAAGCATTTACCAATGAAACAAATTAAGAATGAGGATAAAGAGAGAGCGCAGAACTAATGTATCTGATACACAATGTCCAGAGTGATTAAGAAGTTTTACAGAGGTGGCTGAGAAGGATCCGTATTTTTTCAAACACTTCAATTTTTCAAACTGTTAAAATTTAATGATAAATAACAGAATCTCACAAATCTTTAGGGGCAAATTGCTCCACATTTATTTACATATGAAATGTGTTTAATACAGTTGTAATGGACATAGTGTATAGTAACATCTGACAGCAGCAAGACTTTTAAGGAACCAAACAATTACTACTTTATATCATGCAGCTATCTATATATACACAATTTGTTTTAAAAAAAAGTACAAAATTTTTTTGTAGGGATACATACAAGGTATAAAATGCAAAAACAAACCAAAAATATAACTCTCACAGAGAACTATATATGAAAGGGACAGTATGGTACCTTTTTGTACTTTGTGAAAGCGTAACTAGTGATATTAGATACGTGTTTGAAATGGCTGAACTAGCTTCATATGGTCTGTGCTAAAGCTGAAAGCCCCAATTATACTTACATAGGCTGGTGTGTTAGCTTCTTGACAGTTGTGGTTGTATGTGACACTGAGCACCAGAACATTTGGCATTAGCATACAGAGCTGGGAAATACCAACCCCTGTAGCAAGGGTTAACTATTTTCTTTCAATAACCAGAAATAAAGGAAAATACATAATGCTGTGTACTCGCTTCTATATAATGTTTAATAAATTACATGACAAAAAACATCATCATTATAAACCTATTCCTCTAATTACATCTTATTTGTTAAATCGAGAGCAGCCCAGCCCTTTTGTAACAATTTGAGCTTTGATCACAAGCACCTGATGGCCTAAAAAAAAATCACTTCATGATACAGAGTTGTGCAATTATACTTTTCAAAAGTACTTTATCATTCTAGGGGGTCTGCACCTGTTCTGGTGTCGCCACCTAAAACCAGCACTGCATTATTCATATGCAGTGGTACTTTTTTTCTTTTTTTTTTTTTTTTTAATATATATATTTTTAAGAGAAAGTTTAAAAGCTTCCTTAGACATTTAGAAGCACAAGTTCTTAGAATTTAAAATCTCCCCTTAGCTTGCTTCCCCTCCCCACTCCCCTCCAAGCACTGCCTTCTGATGCACTTCCATTAGCTAAACTTTCTTTCAGAAGCATTCAAATAAGAAACAGTTTAAGAGAACCTAAGGAACTGCCCCAGCATTCAGAACTCTGTTTTAAAGAAACTTATTAGAAAAAAAAACAGAAACAAAACAGAAAAAAACAAATTTTCCACTAGATACGGATACAAACACATAACAAAGAGTATAAAAGTTATTAGTTTAAATATATACAAACTCTTTTCAACTCAAATACTGCTTCAATGGTTTTGAGGGTATAGACAATGAGGTGAAGGGGACACTTTTATGCAGAATATATTGCAACAGCCTGAACAGTACTGTTAACACTATTATACCTTGAACTTTCTGTAGCAAAAATGTCATTAGTATTCCAATGTGGAGAGAGATTTCTGCGTCCCAAATAATCTGATCACTTTTCAGCTGAACTCATTCTTTTTGACTTAATGAAGGCCATGCCATGTGTTCTCATGTGAGTGTTTAAGGCCGCTTCAGTTTCAAAAGTCTTTGCACACACTTTGCATCTTCTGTCTGATGCCGTACTGTCAGATGATTCATCTTCGTGATTGGGTTTATTTTCTTGCTGATTATCCTCCCCAGACCCGTTTTGTTTTGATACTGGCTGAGGCTCCTTCAGCTTATGTACAATGAAGAGATGTCTGGAGAGGGACACGTGAGACGTGTAGCACAGTCCACATTCCCTGCATTGGTATGAAGAGCCATCAGATTTATGCTGAGGAATGTGTTCATGAAACTGGAGAAGATTTTCTGTTGTAAAGCCACAAACAGCACACTTGTGAACTTTAAAAACATTTATCTTTAGCTTCTTCAATGGCTGAGTGATTGCACCTCGTGGAGGCCTGAATTCCAGTACAGGTTCTTCCAATTTACGCTTTGGACTAGGAACCTAGAAAAAGCCATAAATGGTATATCATGTAAGCATAAGTATGCAGTTCTTTTCATAACTGTTTGTGACTTGCAAACTTCAAAAACTTTCCCTTGGTAGATTCCGGTGCAACTTTGATAAATACAATATTTGAAATAATACAAGCAAATAAATGTTGTACATGTTGGAAAACTAGGGGTTTTCTTTCTTATAAATCACACAGAAAATTTGTCTTGTCAGCTCTGATAGACCTACAGTATCTAATTCACTGTATAAACTTGAATAAATTTTTGCCAGTGTAACTGCATCCAAGTGCATACACCAATGAGACTTCAATCGTGTACAGACTATAGAGTATCAGTCTAGGAACTTTTCAGCAGTACCTTCTGGAACTCCATTTTAATTACTTAATATTATTTCATGCCTGAAATTTGAGTTGACAGATATCTCCTGATTGTTAGTAACCAAACTAACGTATTGCCAAAGGGTGAATCAACATGCACAATTTTTAAAACTAATTAGACTGATAATTTTTTTATATTCTCCTTGTTAGTCTTCTGGCATGACTATTCCTCAAGAATCCTCTGCATCCTATGTAGCTCAGATATGCTCCATGATGTTTATGAAGACAATGTATATAGCTGCCATATTTTCAACACTTAAATAAGATGACAATATGATGGATTGAAAGAGAGTCATGTAAAGGACTATAGTACAGTTTAAAAACCGGGTATGTTTGTGTCTCTACTGTCAGCTTTGGACATGCCATCACAGGGGAAATTCTTTATCATATACAGTCCAAAACACTTAAAAAATGTTAATCTCTGCATGTAACAAGTCTTTGGACAGTGCGGTCATCTTACTTGCACTTTCTGCGTAACACTCATCATCAATAGAAGAACAGAATAGAATATTTCAGTTGGAAGGGACTTACAATGATCACCTAGTCCAACTGCCTGACCCCTTCAGGGCTGACCAAAAGTTAAAACATACTATTAAGGCTATTGTCCAAATGCCTCGTATACACTGACAGACTTGGGGCATCAACCACCTCTCTAGGAAGCCTGTTCCAGGGTTTGACCACCCTCTTGGTAAAAAAATGCTTCCTAATGGCCAGTCCGAACCTCCCCTGACACAGCTTTGAGCCATTCCCAGGTGTCCTGTCCCTGGATCCCAGGGAGAAGAGCTCAGCACTTCCCTCTCCACGTCTCCTCCTCGGGAGGCTGCAGAGAGCCATGAGGTCGCTCCTCAGCCTCCCTTCTCTCCAAGCTAGACAAACCCAGAGTGCTCAGCCCCCCTCACAGGACATGCCTTCCAGTCTTGTCACCAGCTTTGTTGCCCTCCTCTGGACGCATTCAAGGACCTTCACATCCCTTTTAAAATTGTAGGGTGCAGCACTGCACACAGTACTCCAAGGTGAGGCCACACCAACGCTAAATCCAGCGGGAGATACTGCTGTATTTCAATCATCAGATTGAAAGCAGTTTCACTGTAAAATTTGTATCAGATAAGCTCAAGGCTGGGTATTTGGAAGGTCACATTGCTTCTACATAAGCTCTAGCTTTTCTACAGCTATGAGAGGACTTGTTTGCAGAGAATTTGAAAGGTGCTCTTAAAGCAAACCACTAAGGGTTAAGTCATATTCTCCATCATTCAGTGATAAAACCAAACACAAGTCTTTCTAAAAACGTGTTCTAGTTCAAGCATGACAGAATTTGTTGCAGAAACCTCTGAGACATTTTTTGGGCTCTACTGCACAGAAGATCAGACTTTTATGGGATCAAAATATCTGCATCTATTTAAAGATCCTGAATGTATACCCACAAAAAATTCACTCTCAGTGACTGAATGCATCTTCTAAGTGATTACCTTTGTGTCTTCTTTTACCTCCCTTTCTTCCATATTGGTTGATTCAGTCATTTCTTTCACATCAGGGTCTTTAATACCATGCATCAACTGAATATGTTTTTCCAACATCAACCGCTTGGTAAAAGTACGTCTTGAATCTGGGCAGTGCCTACATAAACACAAAGCAGACACGCGCAGATTCAAATGTCATGCTTAACATGTCGTAGTATACTGAAGAATATAAATAGGCCCAGTAAATAAATCCAGACTAGAGTACAATCTATTGAAGATAGTGACAATGTTTTTCCAATCAATTGCACAGGGAAGTATTATAAGAAAATTAGCATAATTACAAAATAACACTAGAAACGTTTGAGCAATTTACATTCAGAGCAAATGAGAAGTTCTCTGAAGATAGTATCCAAAATGGTATAAAGTGTGAGTCAGAATAAAATCTGGGAGCATCTGAGTTTCCTTCTTGGATCTCTGCTAACATTACCAAACTGTACATTCTATTAGACACTTTCACAAGTTCTCCTTAATTTAAATTTCATAGGGAAAGCAATCACCTTCCACGTAGGATGAATGCTAGCTTCAAATGACACTTAATTCTGCATTCAAATCCAAATACTGATCTGCTTGGAACTAGTAATTCCTTCTCAGCTCCCTTTCCAACCTCAAAATAAGGAGCACTTGTCTTTCACAATCCCACACAGAACCAACTAAACCTCTCATGTGGTTTTGGGAAGTGTATTTCTCCCGAGCTCCAATCTTGTAATATACTGTACAGGTGTCTGGAAGAGGGATGGCCAAACAAGAACTGCAGGGGAGAAGTTAAACTGTATTACTCTTTCTGAGTCTCCCTCCTAAGGTTTTAACTTTTTAAATCCTGTTGCTTTTAACTTTATTAAAAAAAAAGAAAAAAACCCCAGTAATGTAGGCATTCTGAAATGAAAACTGAGAACCACAATAAACTTTCTGCTCAAAGGGCATGCAAAACACAGACACTTGCTACTCGTAATATACCAAGAGAAATAGGGTCTAGGCTAGCCAGCTCATGCAGGTTGTGTCAGGCAACCACAGTGCAGAGACAGGAGGTTATAAAGCACTTTGTTGGAAAGCTATGCTATGCACAGCAGTCTCAAGTTTCCACACCACTGTGCTTTGTGCTTTCCATAACAAAGCAGAGATCATACTATGGCAGAGAAGGGCCTGGTAAGATCTCAGCCACAGAGAATGGCTGCTGCTTGCACCTTCCTTTTCAGAACTTCAGGCTTGGTCCCACAGCATGCAAATACATACAAAATTATGAATGAAGAGATATAACAGAAAGTTTGTATTATATATCTTATCTGACTGACATGGATTTTTCTATTAAATTATGTATCATCTCTCCAGCCACTTAAACATCACTAAGGATTTTAGACATTACGCGCTGTTTTATGTATGAGAAAAATACTACAACTACTGGCTTTTATAGATTAGAAGAGCGGGCTGTATATTTGAGAGGCTATTGAAAACCAAGTTCACCACTGTAGAACTACCAGCCATGCAAACTCTCAGCTCAGTAAAGTTTCAGATTTGCTTGCCAAAGCCTCTGAAAGACAGCAGACTTTATATACATGCATTCTCAGTAGCTTGCTATGTCTTATGCATGTCGGATACATAGACAGGCCAAACTAGGGTATCTAAATACCTGGTTCACTTGAATGAATGGGACACTGCCTTTTATACAATCAAGAGAAGACATTCAACTAACAAAGTTTTTTGTTGGTTCATACTCTGTTTCTAAATAAGTAAAAGTAGAACTTACGAGCATGTATAAACCTTCCTAATGCCTTTGTGCTTGATACGATTATGACGACATAAACTATGGGATGAACTGAAAGATTTGTCACATTGTCGACAAGGATGTTTCTTCATTTGCTTTATAAAAAGAAGAAAAATACATTAATTAAAAAAGCTCAGTAAAAGTAGTCCGTGTGTCGAACCTTTTGATAATAGGAAAGAAACATCACTTACCAGTGTCTGGAACTGTATCTTCAAGTACATACCACTCCTACAGCAACACTGCAGAAGTCAGAGGACCTGGACCTCTTTCAAAGCAGTGTGGCTAGCATGACTTAAGCACACATCTATCACCAGTTGTAAACCGGTGTCACAGACTGTGGATGAAGTGGATTTCTTCCACCAAAGAAGCAAGGAAGATCAGTGGATTACTTCTGGATCAGCAAAGGCAGTATGGTGAGAGATTTGCTTTCACTATAAAGTAACATTTCCCTTCCCATCACCAAACTACACCTGCAGTTGCTGACTGAGAGCTTATGTCATGTACAAGGAGGAGTGAAGAGCACATAATAAGGACCAAAGCAAAATGTCATGGACACTGACATACTAACAGGGCTCAGAAAAATCATGAAGAAATAAGAGGTATGGTCTGATGCCACCTTGAGGGACACCTCTTTGGGGAATTCTGTGGGTTTTATATTACAGTTTGTTAAGAGGAAGGAGAAAGAAAAGGAAGGAAGCTGAAAAGGATGGAGTTGTCTCCATTTATGTCATTCTAGCTGAACATGGCCACAGGAGCTCTAGTAACATGTCCAAAACTGCAGACTATACAAGCCCCAAGAATGAATGACATGGTCCTGTCCCTTAAATTCCATCAGTCCTAGAACTCAATTCAAATGGCATGTCTTATCAACCAGAGTAGCTGCAGTAAGGAAATGGAAATATCACCTATCAGATTTCCTGCTTCCTTTCACAGGTTACTAGATTGTTTGTATCAGTAATTTTTGCTGTATTGGCAGTAACAAGGAAATCAGAACAATATCTTGGAAATTAAATCCAAACATTGATCAAACAAATCTAATTGAAAACCTTTCCAGACTACTATTTCAGTTTACTTTTCAACAATCCAGCCAGGGCCAGGATCCCACACTTAACATTCAGTATGATTCCTGCCAGAATCAAGGTTTTCTGGGTCTGAAGAAGAAATGGATTTTATTGGAACCTCCCAAAAGAAATCTGGATCACATGGACACAGATTTCAAGTGTTCCAGTCTGAGGGAGGGCTCATGCCTGCTAGTCAGGTAAAAGTGAAGCAACAGACAGTCTCATACCATCAGCCAAGTATCTAGAAAGAAAATCATGTTCTTTGGATTGCTTTTTCCTGCTCTAGCAGTGATCATAGTTTTCCTTCACAGCATCAATAACGTTCTCTTTCCTGCACTTATAGGGAAAATGGAAAAAAAAATAATCGTATTTTATTCTAGTATTCCAACTAATGCCACTGGGTGAAACACTTGGATCAATGCTTGAACTTGGACTCTTCTTGACTTTTCTGGAGAATCTACCCAAGATCTGTCCCTATGTTCCGAAACACTCAACAGCAAAGGTTTTCTTCATGTAAGAATGTAAAGGGTTTGGCTCACTTACTCTTACCCTCTGAGGAAGTCACAAATTCCCAAACAATGAAAATGCACAATAATCCACATGGACATTTTAATATGACGAGTTATTCTCTGGTGCCCAATATTAAAAAGAATTCTCAATCCTAAATACTGATGGGCTCAAGTCATACAGAAATGCTTAAGGAACTGAAAAACATCCATCTTATATTTGTGCTCTAAGTGCTGAACTCTACGTTGATGTTCATATTCTCCCTAATGGCTACATTGTTCGGGAACAGCTACAGACAAGCCAGTGGAGATCTGTAGAGGTGATGTCAATATTGAAAATTATCATTTACTGCAAAGTTTGGAGTGAGTGGTGGAAAGTTTGTACATGGGAAAAAGTGACGTCTGGAATGACTAAAGGAGTAAGTGTTAAAATGAGAGGAGAGACCTTTTGCTATCAAGACCAAAATCACATGGAGTGTGACAGAAGGAAAGAAAAGCGGTTCTGAAAGGTTGTTCATGCAAATGTGAAGCAGCCCATTAGGAAACATGGTGTGGTAATTTTATTGGGGCTAGCCAACATAAAGCTGTTAGAGGCACAGTACTGTTCAATGTAGACTTCATGTTTAAAGGCCAATTAAAATAAAAGGAAACCAACATATTTCACTCTTAAATTGTTAAAGGTAAAAACCTGACAGTGTGTACACACAGTGCATACTCATTAAAGCTAATCCATTAACCAATACATTTTGCAGTATGGTTTTGGAGTATGCTTATGACTGCAATGCTCTGGGAAGAATTTATAAAATAAAATAAAATGTGAAGTCACATTAGGACTTCTATCATGAAACAGCCCTGCACCATGCTGTACAAACATGTGCAAAAGCTCAACCAAGGTGGCTCATGTATCTTTGCTGAGGCCACTGCACAATGTAGAAGCATCAAGCACTTAGTCAGAAAAGCAGCAGGACTATGCTCAGCAGGACCCAGTCCCTCTCAGAGCACGAGGGGCACCGCCTGGGGTAACCATCCATGACACCACACTCGTTCTAAATTTGTTGGGAAGATTCCACATAGAGACCCAAATAGGATTTTGGATGAGTCAGTTTCTGCAATGGCAGCCAAAACCAAAAGAACTAAAAAATTAGTTCTGTAATCAGGTGCAGCAGGACCTGTTGTACAGCATCTTGTCTTTACAGAAAGAAAGAGGATGTTCAATTAGATGCACAGCAAGTCAGAATTGGTAAAGCAACTCCTGCTTAGAAAACATCTGTCCTTTCATAGAAACACAATTACACACAAGTCCTAGGAAGCTCAGCATATGTCCACCTGGCTGACTGCAGACATACATGATCCAGTTTCAAGCCAGGGGTTGTACAGACTTGTTAGAACCACCCTTTGTCTGGGGTAGTAACTGTTTTGTGGGTTTTTTTGTTTTGTTTTGTTTTGTTTTTAAATAGCACTTTTAAGGTCAGGCAGAGAGTCACACAAAGGTGGCTACAGATTTTCCTACCCTACTGCTGGCTCACCTTCATAGCTCAGGAAGAGGATACAGAAAATGTGAATCTGTCTATCTGCCTGCGTAGACATTTTCCAATAAGGTCTGGAAACTCAAGAATCTGTCCAAAGAGGATATACTTGGCAATACCTCTCCTATTAATACCTCTGAATAATCCAGCCTGGGATCAGCTAAAAACAGTTACAGCTCCAAACTTTCATTCTGATCCTGCAAAAGCAGCAATTAGAAGTTTGAAACGGATTATCTTCAAATACCTTACATGACAATGGACTTTGTGAATATAGCTCATGAATTCCTTAAAGTTTCTAACAAACATTCTGCATTGATAATTTTAGAGCATTTAACCCACACCTATCATTCTTAAAAAAAATAGACAAAGTAATTCCATTATTTATTAGACCCATCACATACTTAGTTATCTTATGCTCATTTCTAGTCTCTCTACAATAAAATGTACCCATAAAAGTTTAGGTTTTGAATATAGTCATTTTGAAAGCTAACAATTAGTGAAATTTTTGAAAGGTCTGGAAGGAACGTAACAACTGGTCTTTATCATTCATTTCTGAAAGACATGGAGTTGTATCTCTATTCATTTTAATATATATATGCCTCCTGTGTCATTTAAGGAACAGCTTGAATAGGGATAAAAAATAGCACATAAATGTACGCAGTGAAACAGGCCTCTAGGCCAGTATTTGAGTGCAACAATTACCTAGTATTTCATAATAAGGGCTGTTATTGAGGTAACATTCCACATTCTTATTAAACGTCAGAGATAGAAAGATACATATTTAAAGCTAATATTTAGAAAACATGATCAATGTGTTACTAACCTTATTTTACATGCCTTCTGCCACTTTGCTGCAGATGTGATCAGACTGGATATCATTCTTTAGTTCACTCTGAAGTGACAGTTTCATAGGAAGGTTGTGTTGTTTTTAAGAATTGCATCAATATAAAATGCATCTGGTCTTTAACTTATTTCTGCTTGCCGGTAAAAGTACTGATGAGTTAATATTTGGACAAACAGGTGAAACAGAGTGGACCAACAGTTTACATGCTGCTGAAGAGACTGATTTTGACAGAAAATTAAACTATGATTGTTTGAGTGTTACAGGATCAGAAACCAGTGTTTAGTGCATAGGCATGCCACAGGGACTGTAACACATTTTACAGTTTCTTTATAAACACTGCCTAGCAGAAGTGTCAGGAATATATCTGCTAGCCTTGAAACTGAAGCAATTAACAGTTCCTCAGTGACTTCAATGGACAGAAATGCAAAAATGGTCTTTTAAAGCAACTGGAGAAATCAAATGGAGACCACATGATCTCAGCTGTTTGTCTACTTTTCATGCCCTCCAGCTGTAAAAGGAGAACCAGGTAAAAGAAAATGTAGTTCTGTGAATCATAATCCTTTGGTTTTGTGTGTTTCATTCCAAGGGGGACTGGCAAAGTAGCTACAGGACTCTTCACAGCAAGAAGGCTGAAGGAATGGAGTGGGAGTTACTGAAGGCAAGGAGAAACATGGAAAGTCTCCTGTCAGTCAAGCTTGGGTGCTATTTGCTTGAAGTTGTCATAAGAAAATTAGAGATGACACTCAGTAGTCTGGCATTTTCCATTTTTCCATAAAATGTTTATAAACAGAATAAAATAATTTGCACAAAAGCTTTAGAGATAAGCACTGTAATTTGAAGGGACACAGAAACCTCTGGAAATGTGCCATCATTTATTATAGCATATTAGCATCCTGAAAACTACAGATTTTCACACTCAGGATGATTCTTCTCTACTTAAGACAAAATAAGTCTGTTACCCCTTCCAGTTCTGCTCTTTTTCTGCAGTGCAGCACAGTACATTAGTTTAATTCCCTGCTTCCCAGCTGAGGAGAGAATCAGACCATTTTCACTAGCACACAGCGAAGGACAGGACTGGATAGCACATGACTGCTGTTTGTCAGCATCAGGCTGGAGCTTGCTACAGTCTGTCTCAAACATAGCTAAGAAGGGTCTATGCAAGGATCAGATTCACCATGGCCTACCTGCCAGTCTTTTAAATTTCATTTAAGTGGAAAAGCTATCGCATGCAGCAGGGACACCAAGCTTTCTTTCTGCTGAGTTGCGAATACAGCATTCCTGTATTTCAGTTTCAATCCATTTTAAGTAAGCCAACTCAAATCCGTCTGCTTTAAATACAAAATTCAACTTGTTCAACTCAGCTGACTTGCTGGCTGAACCTACGAGTTTAAGATTAGAGCAATGGCTTGACCTTGGAGTGTGACTACCCTTGAAATGCTGTTTGGCACTCATTGGACCAATAAAACAAGGCTCCATTCCCTGAGTCTAACAGTTAATGAACTTTCAAGAGAGAGAGGGAACTGAGAAGGCACAAAGGAAGAAATAAGAACCTGTATCAGATTAGATGACTTGGATGAAATACTGGAACATCTTTCACTCTTTCCATCTTGAAGAAATTTTGGTACTGGATGAAGAAGCCCACAATTAGGTAAGAGGATGTGGATTTTCTCAGAGGAACTAGAAAATGGCAAAAACTAAGCAGCCAAAGAGAGAACGATGAAACATGTATAAGAACAGAGAAGAATAATGATGGAACCTAAAGGAATTATTTGCAAAACCACAACTGAATTTGGAAAAAAATTACTTCATATTTCAGGCTTAATTCACTTTTTTGTAACTGAATATTATTCGTTTACCTTTCCATGTTCTTTCCTCATGTGAGAGATGTAAACGTCTCTCTGAGTGAAGAGCCTATCACACTCCCAACAAGTCCAGCCAGGATTAGCGACTTTTTTAGGCTCTGCTTTCTTTATGGGAGAAGGAGATTTCTTCTCCAGCTTTTCTGTTCCGTTGACAGATTTTGTGTCCTCTTTGTTGTGACTGGCTGAGTTCTGAGTTGTGGGTTTAGTACTGAGAGGCAGATTTATCCCCAGGTTTGGTGGCCCCTCAACACTTTTCAAAGTTCCATGCATAGACTACAATAAAAGAGAGAAAAAAAAGGTACAGAAATAACATAGACTTATACAGTTGTAGTGACAAAATGCAAAGAGCCTCTGAACCAAAAGTCTTCATTTACTTCTTTGTCATACTAATATCAGATCACATTCTGAACTGAGAGAAACATGATTAAGTAAAGGCAAGGCCTAGCATAAAGAGAAACTAGCCAACAACACTACCAGACACCATCAGTCGCTAAAGAGAAGTTTTCTTCAGTGGCTAGATATTTTCACCCAAAAAAAAAAAAAAAAAAAAAAAAGACTTTGTAGGTTAAGTTTAAATTGCTGCTTAACAGGGAAGAAAAAAGGGCTCAAAAAGTACTTTAAGTTAAGGTTAGTTTCTCGCTTTACTTACCTAATGTATTAGTTGAGCATCCTCATTTCAAACTACGTGACTAGAGATTTCCAAGAAAGAAGGGCTTCTACTGACAAATTTTGACTTGGCACATTGGTAAATAAGACAAGAAAAGGCAACTCTGGAGGAATCAGGGAACTATATCATTTAGGATATATTAACATTTTATGCTGAGGCTGAGTTAAGCCCTGTCTTACTCCACAGAAGCTTATGAGCTCCCTCACTTAGGGCTACATTGCTAGCAGTCCTTAAATCAAAGGTGTGCAGGGCTGATGGGGTCCCCAAGACCAGGGGACAGCTAGGAGT
The DNA here is from genome assembly GCF_929443795.1 of Astur gentilis. NCBI lineage: Eukaryota > Metazoa > Chordata > Aves > Accipitriformes > Accipitridae > Astur > Astur gentilis. Next base: position 89,422,118 of record NC_064919.1, on the reverse strand, counting down.
TGTCTAACAAGCTGTTCTCAAGCACCCTGCAGCTCTTAGGCAGTGATCCTTCCTCACTGATTTATTTCTAGACTTTAAGTAAACCATCAGAAGGAAGGGAAGAACTCTTCCACTTCCTCCTCCCCCAATTTCTCAGCCAGCGTCATATGCTGGTATGATACCTGAGCCTTCCAAAAAGATGACTAGTTCAGGAAGACCTGGGCTTCAGCTATGTGTCTGAGTTTCATATATAAACACGGACACAGCAGGAATGAGTCAGCATCCACTATCAAGGTCTCTCTCACATCTAAAAGACTTGCCCTTTACAACTACAGTGTTCTAATCATCTCATCTACTGACCTTTATTATAGCTCTCATGGATGACATGTCTAGCCATCCCAAACATAATTATTTTTCCTACAGGTTAACCTCAGAAACAAAAAAACATGCAATACATTTTTGATTCTGAGAATATAAGAATACAAATCTGACACTCCAGTATAATACTTCAGTATCAAGTTCTTTTGTAAATCCTGTGGCTCTTGGGTCTAACTGCTGGCCCTACAGCAAATATCAACCTGATCTGTAGAACACGTTCTTCTATTTAACAGTTGTGTTGAAAACAAGGTCACAAGTCTTGAAAAACAGCTGGTCTTAAAGTCAGTCTTAAACTTGAGGAGGAGACAGGGAAGGGCTGATCCAAGACGTTCAGAAATATACGGACTGCGTATTTTCTTTGTTTCTGAACTAGTTCATATTTACTGTTAAGAATAGCCTTACATTTATGCCAGATATCTTAAATGGTCCTGTCATGCAGCAATACATTTTCTGCTTCCTTTCTTCCTATTTAACAGTTGTTAAATAGAAGAAAAGCCAGTAATTTAAAAAACCTAAAATGTTATTAAAAAGCAAAGCACACAGGACCAACTGACTAGCTCTAAGAACAAAGAAGTTGTGTAGTAAAGGAGGAGGCTGCCCTTAGTACTCCACTGCACCAGGACAAGAAGAAAGAAGCATGAAGTAGGGGGGAAGGCAACTGAAGATTGACCTGGAGATTCCATCCCAGCTTGACTTGTCAGCATGTAAGATGTTAGTGCTGAACTTTCTAAATGTCTTTTAAATCCAACCAATACTTGAAATTTAACTTCTTACTTGAAATTAAACAAAAAAGTATTAAAGCATAACATGGAGTCACAGTGATCACAATGCAGATCACCAGCAGAACTGGGAGTGTTACACCTGCAGTCCAGACCTTCACCACCTCTTCTTACTGGCTGTTAAAAATTTTCTTGTAGCAAGCTGTTACAGGAAAATGAGACATACATTTTGCCAACAAGAAACATTCACATCTGCAGGAATTATTCTAGGTTATTTTTTTCAGCTTTCAATAATCTCCTCCTGAGCTTCTTTCTATCCCTTTCTGTTCTATTTTCATCCAGGTCTTCTCTGCCTTGATGGTTTATGTCTAGCCATACCAAACAATTACATTTTGTGCAGCTAGGCTGAGCTCTGCCCTTGTCTGGCACTCATCCTCTCCTCAAGTCCTTTTCTGTTTTTATCTATACCCTGTTACAGTTTTTTTCATTCCTCCTTAACTGAAGTCTAATTTATACTTTTCTGCTGCTGTCCCTACTTCTATACACACATCCCAAATGTAAAAGCACTAGCAATTCTGAATAAAAGCAGTAATACTGTTACTGCACATGTATGTTCTAGCCCTCTAATTTTATTCTAAAAAAGTCTGAATCATCTATAGTGAAACATGCTAAAAAAACACTTGTTCAAAGCACAAATACTGGCATGGAACACTACAGCCAAAAGAGTTAAATAGTGACCAAATTGTAAGTAACTGAGAATAACTTTATAATGAGAAATGCTGAGCAACCCTAATTTATGTAAGAATAGCTTCTGGCCCTAAATACAGTCAAGATCATGCTCCCAAAATAGTTGTTTTCAGGTCTTAAAGAAGTAGACAGATATAACAAAACTTTTACAACAATACCTGAATCAAGAAAAAGTAATTATATAAATAAGACATCTCTACAATATATGGAATTTGCCTATTTAGTTAAAAATAGAAGCAATACAAGTAGATCAAAGGAAGCAGAAAATATATTGCTGCATGAGAGGACCATTTAAGATATCTGGCATAAATGTAAGACTATTCTTAACAGTAAATATGAACTAGTTCAGAAACAAAGAAAATACGCAGTCCGTATATTTCTGAACGTCTTGGATCAGCCCTTCCCTGTCTCCTCCTCAAGTTTAAGACTGACTTTAAGACCAACTGTTTTTCAAGTCTTGTCATCTTGTTTTCAACACAACTTCAGAGATTTCTGAGGTTGCAAATGCCATAATTGAGAATAAAATGAAAAATGATGGTTTTAGCAGACAAGAAAGATGTTCGGTTTTTTCCACCATTCTGTTTACAAATTTTACGAAGTCTTATGCGTCACTGCAACTGAAACCCACTGAATTAAGTGCTACCATTCTGGACTGTAATACTTTGTAATGGTGTAAGTTAACTTCAGCTGTTACCAGGCACCACATCTTAATAAGGCATAAGAAATTCAGCACTGCTAACAGATTTGGTATGCAGAAAACAAGGTAACGCAGTGTATTTAAAATACACAGCTAACAAATTATAGCCAGGGGACTGCTGATTCTTAAAAACATGATTTGCAAGGATGACAGTAAATCTTCAGTTATAAGGGTATTCATGAGAAAAGCCACTTCATTTTTTTTCAAAGCATGCATGTGTTTATGTTTGTATGTAAACACACACACACAAATAACATCTACATCTGTTTGAGAAACATACTGGTTCCTACCAGTGAATTCTGAACACAAGAGGTACTCAGCATTCTCAGCTCCTACCAACTGCAATAATACTTAGAATACTGTAAATAAAGCTCAATACTTATTAGGATCAGACTAACTTACTTCAATATACCCATTATTATTTTGATAAAACGAGCTACTGAATGCAATGCACTGAGATATACCAAAATCAACATTCATATAGAAAAACCGAGTTAGCGATTACATTACAGATACACTGAAGACCATAAGAAATATAACATTTTAACATTTGAGAACATTATTCACAGATTACTCTCTTGGAATTATTAACATCTCTCTCTTTCAGCAGTCATCTTGTTATTCTGTGCCTTTTACAGTATTTTCTCACAGCATATATTGCATGACAAATGGTATCTAAGAACAACAAGAGAAGATGCCTACACACCTTGATATGATCCATCATAAGCTGTTTCTGTGCATATAGAAGAGAACAGTCTGGACACTTGAAAACAGACACCTTCTGGTTTTCAATGTGCTGATCAAAGTGGCGATAGAGCAAAGGTTGTAGAGTAAACACAGTGTCACACATAGAGCATTTATATATTATTCTAAAAACAGAAGTACAATAAACAACGTCAGTCATGTTGATGATCTACTTGCAAGAGTCATGATGTTAACTTTTTTTCTCAGCAGAGATAAGATCTGACATGTTTAAGCAATCATTTCACACTGCCTGAAAAAAGTTAAACTAATGCAAAATATCCTCTAATTTAAAAATATGGAAGCAGTAGAAAAAACAGAAAAGAAAAAAAAAAATCATTAAAAAGTGCAAACAAGAAGCCAGAAAATAACAGCATGTGCCAGTTACATGTATAACACCCACATCTGCTTAGGATACTCTGAAATTAAAATGTCTTCAGTTTCTGAACTCACATTATAACTAAAGGACAATATACCTGCTTCAGGTTGCAAAGGCAGTGTGTTTTAGGCCGTGATTGATTTGATCATAACTGGCAATATACTTCAAGATAAATTTATTTTTGGCAACGTATATCGGTTTGAGCCTCCTGAATTCCAAGCCTAGACTGTATTAATGCTCTGAAGCTGAAACGTCACGGAATGGCATTTCCCTGTTTTGCTGTTGACAAAGCTGTTACGAAATTGTCTATTGAAGCAATGTAGAGACAGTACCAAACCACAACTTCCTCTCTCAGAGCATACATGACTTTTGAAATTAGCTACATAAATCTCCCATTCTGATAGCCAATATTCTAATCAAAATTGTAACAAAAGTTATTTATGTTTTAGTAGCTATGTAACTGGTAAAGCAATGCATCTATTAATATAATTTCAGAAGTCCTTTAGAAATAGATACACTTATTAACAAGAACTAGGTAAGTACTGGACACTAAAGCATAGTCCCTGAAATGAACACGATACCTAAAATTCTGTATCACAAAATCCTAAGAACATTATTAAACAATGTGAAAATAGTTGTCAAGTGTCTTGTCCAACAGACAAAAAACATAGGAAACCAGAAACATAATCCTCTGATCTAAATGCTGCAACAACTACTACATGGCAATAGTTTGAAGCTAGTTTCGTTTTGCTGATGATTTTATAATGAAAAGTATAGTTTAAATTGCATTCTAAGTAATTATTTACTCAATACTTTTCTTGTTGTTTTTGCTTATCTGTATGTTTGATTGTATTAAGAATTATTTCCTGGCAACTAAAGGTGAGTAACAAGATTAGCTACGCAAACTGCAATCCTTTAATATATCTGTTAAATAAACAGTAAATAATTCTATTATTTCAGAAACATCACACTTTTTTTAAATTTGGAAAATGAATGGAAGGAAATGACATGTGAAAGAAAAGTAACAAATTCGCTACAGATCATCAGATGAGAGAGAAATCTAATCCATTAGCCATCAGCAGTGGTAGTATTTCAGAAGTTGTTCAGCTAAAATAAAAGAAACCCAACAATAAGTGCTCAGTACAATGACAGGCGCCTCCTCTGCAAAAGCAGTCTTCCTAATCCTATCAATTAGAGAGGTTGATCTCTGTCCTAAAGAATGACTTTCCATTAAAAAACCCCAAACCCAACAAACCCTGCTTGCTAGAATGCTGTATTTTCTCATTATCCACATAGATGTTCCAAGTCCTTTCTATATCCCTCTAAGAAATTATCATCAATAGTACATTGTTCAGGAGCTCTTAAGATCACTGCACGGTGTTTTGAGATGACAAGAACAGGGACATTGTTACAATGTCCAAGCCATTCAATGCGTCCAAATATTTGAAATAATGAAAAATAGTATACTTAATCACATTAACTGTGAAAAGTATTATTTTTGGGTGTATCAAGTGGTCCCAGTTTCTCACATAAGTCAAGATAAATTTATTATTTACACAGCATCTTCTGAAGACCTACCTACTATTGTACTGTTTTCTGTGGTGAACCCTCTGCATGGGATGATGTAACTCTGCACAAGCACAGCAGAATACACCTGCTAGCTTCAGTTAGTGACCATGCTGTACCTAGAAAGGGGAGCCTCCTCCCCGTCCTCACTGACCCCCCACATTACTGTCCATAAAAGCTTCTTAAACATAATTCAAAACAAGTATTTCAGTCTGTCACACTATTACTGATCTATACCCCTTCAGAATCCTAACTTCTTGGATAATTCCCGTATGAAAGGTATTAAAGAGCTTGCCAGAAATGGGAAATGCTTCTTGATAATAACTGGTAAGAGAGAAATCCCAGGTTCCTAAAATGCAGTTTTGCCTCATGTACCTCTCATCAATATAAACCCATATATATTACTAATAGTTTTAACTTGAGATCGTAAGAGACAGCTTCTGGGGAAAAAAGTCAATGGATCACCACGCCAGCCGGTCAGCTGAATTAAGCAGACAGAAACAGAGAGAACGTGAACCTTCTCCAGACACAGTGCTGTTACAAGCACTCTCTGTGGGATGCACTGTTTAAGCTCTAAGTGTAGAAAGAGTCAAAGGATTCACTGCGCAAGGGATCATCTCCCTTGGCCACAGAGCACACAGAGCTACTGAGCATCTAAGCACACTCCACCATCTTGGTCCCATCTTAGCAGAGCAGCTAGAGATAATTTAAAGCAGTGATTTTACTGTCAGCCCTCTTCACTGCATCCAAGAAAAAAACCCCAGAGTTTAGTCAGAAAAGTACTTGCTGCAGTTCTGTAGCGAATCTGCTTGTAACGTCACGGGCTAGAGCTGGTACTAACCACACGCATTCCCTAATGCTGGGGCACCAAATATTATTCTTCTGTCCCTTGCATCCTGTCTCCTAAAACACTGCCTTACATCTCCATCAGCAACTTTGTCCGAAAGGCAGGAAAACAAGCCGAGGCACAAGACTGGATCACAGCCTTGTCCCTGGCAGGGTGATTTTCACCCTTCTGGTTCATTGCTCACATACCACTGCTAACATCCAGAATCCCAGCATTTTGGTGCCTGCTGCCGAGTAGTCGATCCCATGGCTAGGTGCTAAAGAGACATGAGTAAAGTTACATGTTCCGGGTTACATTCCAAGATGTAAATAGACTGGCACAATTAAAAATAATTCTCTGATTATTTCATGGTGCCTATTTCCATTGGAACCGTACCTTGCAAATAAATTTAGATGCAAGAAATTAGAAAACCTGCTTTATCGTCTGTGGAGGAACTAGACAGTGATCTCAGCTGGAATGATTTCAGGTCTGTAGTATATAAATTTATCATTGCAGGGTTACATAATTAAACAAGTAAACTACAATCTACTATATGCTTCAGATTCTTATTGTATCTAAAAGTAAGGAACAGAGGACTACAGAGTTGCTGAGGTTGGAAGGGAGCTCTTGAGGTCAAGGCCCCGCTCAAACAAGGTCAGCTAGAGCAGGCTGCCCAGGACCGCGTCATCCAGTTGGGTTTTGAATGTCTCCACAGACTGAGACTCCACAGACTTTGGGCAACCTGTTCAGTGTTTGACCACCTGCACAGTAAAAAAGTGACTTCCTGTGTTCAGGTGGAAAGTCCTGTGTTTCAGTTTGTGCCCATTGCCTCTTGTCCTGTCTCTGGGTGCCACAGAGAAGAATCTGGCTCCCTCTTCCTCAAGCCTTCCCATATAGTAGTTACACACATCGATAACGTCCTCCTGAGCCTTCTCCTCTCCAAGCTGAACAGTCCCAGCTCCCTCAGCCTCTCTTTACGCAGGAGATGCTCTCGTCCCTTATTCATCTTTGTGTCTCTTTGCTGGACTTGCTCTGGTATGTCCATGTCTCTCTTGCACTGGGGACCCAGCTCTGGGTCCAGTACTGCAGCACTGTCCCAGCAGCACTGAGCAGAGGGGAAGGATCACCTCCCTCGACCTGCCGGCAATGCTCTTCCCAAGCCCTTAATGACCACATTCCAAGTCATGCAGCACTTGTGAGCACTGACAGGAGAAAGTGAATCTGCTACAAAAAAATCTGACATCTTTCTGAGTTTATCGCGTATAAAAATTGTATCTCTAAGAGCTGAATATTATGTATTTTCTATGTAAGCTAAAACACTTTACTCTGTTTTCACAGAAGCACAAGAACTACCTGGGAGAGATCCAATTTTCAGACAGGTTTCTGGGAAAAGACTGTACTCTGTTAAATTCATACCAATGTACACGGTAGTATGAATTGTGACTATATCCACTTCGAGTATTTCTTTCAGTCACATCAAAAGCATGACTTTCAAGCCTAAGCACATGCAACTGAGTATGCTTGCTTGTTTTGTAATTGGAGTAGTCAGTATTTAACATGTAATAGCTTAAAACCCGTCCAAAGCTTATAGGCAGTTATACTTAGTCAGGACATAATTTACAACCACATCAATTCAACATGACACTTCAGTAAGGCAGGCAGTTCAACTGCAATCACACCGCCAGGGCAGTTACTCCATAACTGCTCCTGCCCCACAGTACACACCAGAACGGGCATGGTACATGGACCTTTTCACTTTTCAAAAAGCCAGTTAACAAATTCATATTTTATCTTAGAATAAATACAGGTCTTATCTCACAGGAAAATACTTTCATATCGCATAAAAGATGTTTAGTGTTTTGAAAGTTTCTGCATCAGAGTATGGTATTTCTCCTTCCCATAATTTTTTTCTCTAAAAAAATGGTACTTGTGCGGTAATATACTTTGTACCAATAGTACAGTATATATCCATAATCTGGCTTGATAAACAAGAATTTCTCCAGTATCCAAAAAGAGATCAGCCATGAAAAATATCTTTGTACTGCTCCTATGAAGTTACACTGTTCACTGAAAAAAAAAAAATCACATACAAGCTTTGGTTTCCCACAAGAACTATGGAGCATCTTAGGTATGCCACAGGAGAGAGCTTCACAAAGTTGAAAGACAAGATAGCCATCCATTTCCCTATATTAAAATAATCTAATTTCATCCCACTGAGAATCACTGCTATTAAACTTCATTTTTCATACACCAAATAGTTTACTGTATCTGTTCCCAAACAACCATTTGTAATGTAACTGCAAATCACACAGTTCCAGTAAATGCCAGAGGCACACAGCCATTTACCCAGTGAGCCTAATTCCTGTAAACAAAAAAGTGTGAACCAGTGAAGAGTCCCTGAGGACTGGACTGGCCTCATCCCACTTACAGGACAGAAGTAATAAATCTTCCCTAGCCACCTCGGCGTGCTGACACACCGGGCCTGGTTTTCGGCTGCATCTCTTGTGATGCGCAGGGGGACACCAAAGAGTCAGGTTCCATGGCCATGCAGAGTTCAACGATGTCTGCCTACCAGGGGAGGTCTGAAACTCACGTTCAAGGGTCAGACACCTTCTATACACTCAATGAACACTCGAAAGCTTCACATTTCCAAACGCAGAAGGCTATTCTACCCTTCTTTTAATTTAAAATTTTTACTTCAGAAGAACAAAAATTTAACTGAGCTTATGTAGTTATATCTATAGTGTTCTATGACTATATTACACTCCTTTTCAATAATTAATTTGTTAAGTTTTCAAAATGTACACAAGTCCTATGCGACATAGCTGCTAGGTAATATGGTACAGATAAGCCAGCAGCAGCAGACTGGTCAAATGTGAATGTATTTCCTCAAATACAACAGCACTTGCCAGCTCTACTCGGCACTGGTCAGGCCACGCCTGGACCACTGTGTCCAGTTCTGGTCCCCACAGTTCAAGAAAGACACGGACAGCCTGGAGAGGCTCCAAAGGAGGGCCACAAAGACGGTCAAGGGGCTGGAGAACCTGCCCTACAAGGAAAGACTGAAGGAGTTAGGTCTCTTCTCTCTGGAGAAGGCTCGAGTGGACTTCATCACAGTGCTCCAGTACTTAAAGGGCAGCTACAGAGAGGACAGAGGGTCTCCCTTCACAAGGAGCCACACGGAGAAGACAAGGGGCAACGGGTACAAATTGCACCAGGAGAGGTTTCATCTTGATACAAGAAAGAATTTTTTTAGTGAGAACAATCATTCATTCACTGGAACAACCTCTCCAGGGACATGGTGGAGTCCCCATCACTGGAGGCTTTCGAAATGCAGGATGGACAGGATGCTAGATAGCCTCATTTTGGCTCCCTTTCCCCCAAAAGGCTGGACCCAATGATTGTTAAAGGTCCCTTCCAAGCCTGGGCTGTTCTGTGATTTTAACACAGAACGTTACAGCAGAAAAAACAGGATTTCAGCAATGTCACAAACATTTGATGTCAACTTGACCAAGATATATGAGAAATATCCTCAGAAACCAACTAATTTAAACAACAAAAACATGTCCTTTTAAAATTGCTACTGAGTAGCAGAAATACATGTAGTTAATTCTGAGGAAAACTACCGGTCCTGATAGCTTGAAATAGACCTTACTAAATGGTGAAACAGCAGTTGATGTGGGCATCTGGAGTGTCGGTGGCAACACTGGACTACCTACAGATGCTTGCGTAATGGAAGCAAAGAACTTCAAACACTGTGAAGACTGGGAAAATCCTACTAGTCACTCTCCATGCATTTAAGACAGCATCTTGATTAAAACTGGCAAATTTAAAGAAAATACCACTTCTTCAGAGGAATACTCAACTATGGATTCTGTGTTTTATTACAATACAATAGTACTTCATAAAATTTTATTTTAGTCTTTTTATAATCAAAATAAATTTGTAAAATAATACAATTATAAACACATCTATATGGAAAGAAAACTAATGCAAAATACTTAATTCATGAAGTTGATCAGAAACAGTCAGCAGATCCAAGCACAATTCAAGAAATCTTCTGCGCTTTTCATATGTGAAGTATCTTACACAAATGGTGATCTTAATCTTTCCGCTTTCTCTAATGAAAATTATGGGAATCTGAAACAAGTTTTAGATTAAATGTTGGTATTTCAAAGCCTCTCACTGAAGATAATGAAAATTATGGGAATCTGAAACAAGTTTTAGATTAAATGTTGGTATTTCAAAGCCTCTCACTGAAGACACCATCCTGAATTAAAACAAGGAGTCATTTGTCACTGGGTGGAAATGTCTTCATTTGGTATCAGACACAGTAAGTTTGTTGCCATTTTGCTTTAATGTAGGTTTAAACACCCTAAAGAATAAATCTCCTGTTAATATGTTAGAAGAAACAGTGATAAACCAAATTCTTCTGAAATCTGGTTATTACACTACATGGTACCTTGTTTCTCTCATCTGCCTTCTATTTTCTTGAGTCTGCAAGTTGTTAAAAGTACTAGTGTGCTCTGCACACTCCAGAGAAACAACATGGAGTTAAATACTTGAATATTTACCCTCAGTACTGCAGTCGTACCAACAGAGGAGAAAGGCAGAAGAAAAAGGTCTGCAATGAGAAGGCATCAGGCTAAGGCCGATGAGATTTGAAGCCTAATTTTCACATGCATTGGCACCTGCAGCTCCCACTGGCTTCAGTGGAGGCTTTGAATGTGCAACATCTTTAAAACAAAGACCCTGAAGCCGAGATCCTAATTGTGCCCTGTGTTACCATCTTCAGTAAACCACTGTGTTTGTGCACAACTTTCCTAGCTACAGAACAGAATCAGTTCTGCTTGAATTCAGAAAAAAAGAGATTATGTATTGGAAAAAAGCTTATGTAAACAGCTCTATAAATGCATCTATTTTGATGTGGAGAGTCAAGGCTGGAAAAGGTTTAAAGGCTGGTGCCTCTCACTTAGTAAAACACTGGAATTGCTCTCCTTGAGACATGACCGTCTTAGCGAAGCAAAAACCTAGCTTACCACTCCCAAACCTATGACTTTCATGAAGAGAAATCTAGTAGACAGAAAGAGAACAGATCCTGCAAGAAGAACACTGCCCAACAAGTGAGCGGCTGCCTGATCAAAAGAACAGGATGCCACAGGTGGCCGTAGCCCGCAAGAATTGCCTGAGGTTAGCCCACAGATTACACCTGCCACTTCTAAAACCATCTCTCACAAAGACCCACACTGACCACTGTGAACTGATGGCACTGAAAGAATTAATTTCCTGAATTCACCCTGATGACTATCTGTGAGCATGTAACAGAAAACAAATAAAATCACTTCTCCTCACTTTTTCGACCAGATGCTAAGAAAATTACTGTGTAAGTCCTGAGGAGTCTTAGCAGTTCTTTTTGGAATCACATTATCTTAATTCACAGTAAAAATGCAGATGAGCTAAGCAGATTAAAGATATGAACGAGCAACAGGCTAGCTGCCTGTCTAAATAATTTTTCTAATTACTGTATTACTCTCCTGTAGCGTGCAGCGTTTAAAGAACTGCTATTTCTACGTTCATGGAAATTTAACCTTTGCCAAATAAATTGCCACCTAAAAACTCATGAAAACATTACACAAACTCCACATGTTGCCAACAGGATGACAAACTGTTGGTTGTACAGTATGTGACTTTTAAGATTATAACCACAGGACAGAATGCAATTTCACAAGTTATTAAAATGTAGGCAAGTGCAGTAGAAGATTAATTTTGCTTACTTTGGTTCGCCTATCTTGATACCCGGGTGTTGTGTATAGGCATGGGAGTGTGTGCTGGGAGCAGATTTAAATGCCATGGGACAGATAGGACACTTGTAAAAGACTTCACAGTGACAACCTTGAATATGAGACTTGAGCGCCGCCACATCAGAGTATACAACATTGCAATGCACGCAGCTGCAAAAAGAGTGGAAAAGAGTCAGTTCAGCCTAGCCCAAAGCAGTACTGAATGAAATGGAATCAACACTGATTTTCAAGCAAGTGGAAGAGATAAACATACATATACACAACTGGATAAAACTACGTTATTCCGTCAATTTAAACAACCCACTAAGAATCAACATAAACAGAGATTTGCGTATCAGAAAGTAAGAAAAAAGAAATTTCCCAAATTTAATTTGAAAATCTAAGAGATATGAAGTCAGAACATGTTATTATGGCATTACAACAAAACAGAGAGAAGGGTTAACAGAGGAATAGTCTATTGATTGTAAAAAAGAATGCTTAAATCCTCTGCAAATTTGTGAAGTGATTTTACCAAATGCATTTTTATGACATGCAGTGGATTGTATAAGGTACGCCACAGCAATTTAGAAACTACCACCAAAATGGAAAACCAGTAAGGAAAACATTTTCACCATTTCCCTTGTTTAGATTTAATGAAGACATACTGGTAATGATTTTCTGTACAAGTAATCAAATCAGCACTTGGATTTAAAAACAAAAAAAGAGTAATTTAAACTCAGGACAACTAAACTGAATCTCTACAATCAGATCAATCTATCAGATTGGAATTCTGAAAATATTTTTCAAAAACATACTTCTGCTGTGTCGAAAATTTGTGACCTTTCCGCATCTATTCTAAAATGAAATGATTAAAAACATGAATTAATATTAGTACATAAGAATTTCTATACACAATGGTCCCTTTTTGTGCCATACATATCCAGTACTAAATGCTACCAAATAAGTTCAAGAACATAGTGCAATAAGCAATTACAAAATAACCTGTCAAATGAACAAATTTCTTATTGACCACTATTTTGCAGTAAGAGTTTTACAATTTGAACATAGAAGGCCTCTAGCCTTCCAAAATTTCAATTTTGGCACCTATCATGGTAGTATGATTGTTGCCATATAAACATCAAATTGGTTTTGGATATTGTTTTAATGCCCTGATGATAGCAATAAAGCAGGAAATACAGCTATACATTGCATTCAAGAATCCCATTTTCCTCTTAAAATGTATCACGTTTGAATTTTATGAAATGTCATCCTTTCTTTCTGAGCACTTTATTTACATTCTTAATACTATTAATCAAGTTTATATCTATCTAGTCTCCACTTACCAATGCATTTTCTAAAGTAAATGGTCCTTGTCTTTTTGGGGTCTATTAAGATCTTCTCTGCTTATACAGAGATGAACATTTCTTCAGAGTGGTACAAAGCATGATCCTCTCATTTACAGATCTACTCCTAAAGTGTCACTTCAAGAGAGCTGGGTCGCATTTCTCGCCTCCCCATCCCATCCTGTCTGGACTTTATTCTCTAGTGATGCGACACAATAAATGATCCTCAGCAATTAAACAGTTCTTAAGGACCAAGCCTTCCTTTCTTGGACTGCTCTAACAGCTTTCTTGTTTTCAATTTGGAAGGATGCAATTAAACTTAAGGTTGAAATTTTCAGCTGATTTAGTTCAGACAACTAGCCTAAATCACTGAAATCAAACTGAACTCCCTCACAGAGGTCCTTTGGAAAGGCAAGACAGGTTATGCTGTCCCTGAAGCAAATGCACCATGGTGATAAGGAGATGCTGAGGAGTCTAGGAAGGAAGACATTAACTTTCCAGGTACTGCTTTTCTTTACCTAGGTGTTTTTTGTTTTGTCTCACCATATACAGAAATTCTGACTTGGTGTGACATGAGATGTTTATGATACATCTTGAAAAGTTTGGTAAATTTAGTTTAGATTCACAGTGAAGGATTTATGAGTCTTCTGGTGTTAACTGGTGCAGGTCAGGAGTCCCTGAAGATGATTCCATGTACAAACCCAAGAGAGACAGACTACAGGGAAGGCAAATAGAGTGGAGGTAGCAGATGTAAGAAATGTAGGACAAGACAGACTACTGCTTGGGAGAAAAGAATAAAAGAGAAGAACCCGAAGAAATGCAAAGAGCGGAGAGCTATGTCAGGCCATGGATTCAGTCTGAAAACTGCCACAGCAGCTGGCTTGATGCAGTAAAAATGCTTTCTTCCCTTAGTGGAAGATTTCACAGCCATCTTAATAAATGAACTTGTGGCACCTTAAAGGGGAAGAAGCTGCCTACTGGTAAGATTTTAAATCACCATTCTCCAGTCAGACAGGATGAAGTGGAAATGTTTCAGGAGTGCTGAGTGCATCTCGGCTGTACGGGTTGCTCTTCTGATCTCTTGCTGTGCTGCTGCCTGCCATTCAGTGAGTGTAAAATTCTAGGATAAAACAATTTTTCAAGCCTTTCAAAACTTAACATTTCCATGAAATGCCTCTGATCCCCATTTGCTCAGTGAGTTGCCATTACAGGGAAACTTAAGAATAAAAGGGAAACCAAAGAGTAACAAAGAAGAACCAAAAGACCAGGCTGTTTGAATGGGAAAGGTAATTTTCAAGTGATGTAAAGCTGAAGAATCTTGACTTCCCACAGAAAAGAGAGCAACCAGACAGATGCAGTACGCCCATCAGCATCTTGACAAAAAATTCTGGCGGTAAATACTGAAAATGACTGTTCTACCAGAGAGAACAATCTAAAATTCACTGTTTTGAAAAAACTCAGAAGTTTTTTTTAAGAACCTGAAATTAAGAAAATACATCTGAATTCTCTAGACCTTATAAACTGTGAAGTCCTGAATCTGACATTTTATGGCTGGATGAGATCAGCTAATATTCTGATTTAATAACATACAAAAGAGGATGCCCAAAACAAAGCAGAATCCTAATGTGGTATTTATTCCAAAATTTGTAGTACTAATACCATTGTTGCCATGACAACCTTAAACCCATGAAGCTGTACTCTACAAACAATGCTTATGAAAATGGAAAATTACTTTTAAAAGCATAAATTATACATAAATTGACAACAAAAGTAATCATTATACTGACCGAAAACCAACTCTTCGGGTATAATGCAGGCAGTTCTTAGTGACATGAGTCTGGAAGTGGACAGATCTGCAGATTGCTCCACATTCTGGACACGTGTATGGAGATTTATGCTGATGAATTCTCTGGTGTGATGCAAAACTGCACTGGTTAGGAAGCAGCATCTGGCAGATATTGCATGTCTTCTAAACGATAAACCAAAATAGATGAAACAAAAGGTTTGGTTCAGCTATACGTAACGTCTTGTGTCAAACACTGTAATATATCAAATAAAAGGTTAAATGTTATGGCTGTGATGTGAACCAAAAGAAGTAGGCAACTACTAAATGCAGGCCCTACTGACAAATCTCGTAGGACAGAGCTGGCAGGTACTGGCAACCAGACATCTGGGCATTCTGGGCCATTCTGACACAACAAAGCTCTTTCATGTATCACTGACCATGGGAGATGCATGTTGGTTTCTATAAATTTTACTTAGGTGCCTCAAAAAATTACTTTAATAGTGCAAGGGGCCTAAGTACAACTTGAGAATCAAATCTTATGGTTTTAATTCAGTGCACCACATAAAGTAAAAAAAACCCCAAACCCACCAAATATAGTATCTTCACTTTCTTTAATCCTTGCTCCTGATGAATTCTTATGGTAATATCCATAATACCAATAAAATGGAATATTATCAGGCAGAAAGTGCACAGATAACTTCAAAATATATTTCTCAGGCTAGAATATATCATCTGCTTTATATCAACATATTGTGCATCTGAGTAAAAACTAGAGATATAGAAAATATTTACAAAGCTCTTCTTTACAGGGCAATCTTTCTACACGCAGGAGTAACTTACTAAACTAATTATTTTCTTGTATTTTGTTACACAAAAATAATTTAAAAAAATCTTCCAACTACATGTTAACTATACACCAAATCAGAAACACTGAAATTTTTTGGGTGCTTTGTGCCATTTTTGGGATGAAATGCAAATGATATAACCCAGCTGTAAACTGGCTTCACTTTTGCTCACAGTTGCTTTCCATCACTGGAGGGCACAGAGAGCCAAACCTGTAAAAGCATTCCAGAAAATGTTTCATTTACAATAATACATCTCTCAAATCTCTAAGCAGATACCTGACATCCTGTATGGAGCTATGCTTCTGCTTAACTCTGATCATGAAAGCTGCTTCACTGACTTCAACAGAAACACTCATGGTCTCAAAGTTAAGCACAAATAGAAGTCTTTGCAGAATAGGCCTTTTAACTCAACCTCATTTTTTGACTTTGCCTTGTAAGGCTTTTCAAATTATTATTATTTCTTATGACTTAGGACTTATGAATCTCACCAGTGACTTACGAAGATTTAAAAACAAAACCAAGCCTCCTTCATGGCATGGGTATTTTTTTAACGCGAGATTTGCGTATTTTTAGAAATGCTGTCCATAGGAGTCTTGCATATGTAGTCATGTGTACATTTTGCAAGAATATAGAACAAAGCAAGATCTCCAGAGCCGCATTATAAATTATTTACTAACCTATGTATGAAGAAATCCTGAAATAAAAAATTAAGAACTAATCCCTTTCCTCATGGTAAAACAGTTTCTTACTAAAACCCAGGCACTTTACAAAGTCACCACCTTCTTCCAATTTAGGCAACTCTCCTTTAAAACTCTTTTATAAAACAGTAAGATCCAGATCATATAATAGCAGAATCAAAGCTACCATTGTAGAAGAAATAGTACAGTTATACAAATAGCTTTCATAGGAGTCTGACTTATTAGTATTAGCATCTATACCAGTAAAAAACCCCCACCCTATTCCCATTTAATCAACAGGAGACAGACACTAACTCCAAAGATGGAAGGCAAAAGCCTTTATAGTCACTGCAAAAAAGGATTACCTTTTTTTTCTAATAGAACACCGTTTAATATCAAGCTCTAAAGTAACTTAATTGCTTTAGCATTTTTACAATACTACTAATACTCTAAGAACAAGTATATTTTTGTATTACAATCTGTACACTCTGTGTTTATTCTTTTTTCCAAAATAGCTTATTCTAAATGCTTTTTTTGAGGGTGCATGCAAATACTTCGATTCTTTTTAAAAAAACAGTAATTTGAAGTAGAAATGTTAGCATGAGACATCTTGTGGTCACACATACAGAAGGAAGAAGTGTATTTTCATCTGGTTCACTTTTAATGTTTACTCTGTGAGCATAGGGGCCTGATATGTTTGAAAACAGTGTCCATCCAAACATAGTTCTCAAATGTCCTGACAACAGCAAGATGGCAAAATGCAAAACGTTAAATAGAGGAAGTAAAGAAAATCTACCATTACTCAAATTCAGGTTCAATATTAACTCTACTACCAGCCTAAAAGATTAGTAAGTAGCATGGATATATTTACTACCCTTGCAGAAGGCTTTGCCTGAGGTTAACTACCTGCGGGGATTTTGAACTATCACCTTGATTAGAGTAAGTCTGAAACTGTGTTCAGACACATATAAATATTCACCCTGAAATGCCAAATATTTGTCCTCAACTGACCAAACAGCTATAGCCGGAACCACCGACTCATGTCCTCAAAACTGAACAGAACTGGTTTGGGATGCTAACTTTGTCTTCAGCTCAGGCTTAAAGGCAAAATCTTGACTAACCATAACTCTCATTTAAAATGTGTTTGCCACACTTACTTGGCTTCAGTACCATTCCTAGTCTACCTTTTACCATTTATGTATTAATAAGCAGCAGTGTAATACTGAAGACTCTGGAGTATTTGATTATGTTCGAAAACAACAAAACACAATTTCTTACTCAAATAATAGAAACATATGGGGTTTTCATAGTCCTTCCAAAGCCTTTCATCTGCAGCACTACAAAAGGAAACCGGGATGCTACGCCACAAAAGAGCCATACAACATAAGCGTATCTCCCCGATATTGCAACAAGCAGCCTGCAAGATTCACCTGTAATGCTAGTAACTCAGAGTGACACAAAATACTAATAATACTGTTTGTCAAGGCTGCTGGTTTGCTATTTTGATGAGTACAGTAAAATGTTTAATTGTAACTAATTACAGTAGAACAAGAAGAATCTACTGTGAAATTCCGAAATTCAGCATGTTTGCTTACCATTTTATTTTGGGCTTAAGGTGGCATTAACTTCCAGTTCTCTCATTCCAACCCATACCAAAATAAAACACAGTTTGTGAAAATCATCACCTGCCTGCATTTAAAGTCAAAGTTTCAGAAAAAAAAGGGTTAGAAAGAAAAAATGGTGGAGGTGGAAAATAAAGATGCACAAGAACTATGAGTATGAAGGGAAATGAGCTATGTAGTTTCCATGGGAGCTACACACTTATATCTGTAAATAAGGTGAACATTAATTAGCCCAGGTTTGCTACTTTTTTTTTTTTTCCCCAGTAAGTAGATGAGGGTTTCATTCAGCCAGGAAACCTGTCAGTGAGTGGTCCCATTCCCTTTAACAGGAATATTAATGGAAGTAAAATATTACAGAAACGTAACAACTTTATAGGGAACATCTTTTAATTGCTAGGGCTGGTTTACTATTGTTTATTTCAAAAGAAACAATCTACCTTCATAACAGGAGTTTAATAAGAACAAGAAGTAACAGCTACTTACTGGTTAGACTCATTAAAAACATAGAACAGTATATAATTTCCATTTCAAGAGCAATTAGGTGGGCACTAGAAAAAAATAGTAAGCTGCAAATAATAACTTTTTTCCTACTATTTGTTTGCAAAATCCAAATGTTTGTTTTTTTCTTTCTTCCTTCCTTCCTTCCAAAGTGAAAATATCAATTTAATCTAACTTTCCTTTATTCTCCCCCCGCCCCCCATAATAATGGTAGTTTTACAACAAAAAGCCAGTGCCAAGCACTAAGAAGGAAAACAGAAGTCAGAGTTATTTCTCATCCAAGCTTTTCAAGGGGTAACTTATAATGAAGAAGTACCAAAACGTTTATTAACAAATGCCTATACAGAGTCTTTCTTCAGCAGACACTACCCTTGCAGCAATGCTTGGGACAAAAAATGGACAAAAAGATAACTTATCAAGAAAGCAGGATGTATTGCTCTCGCTAAAGGAACTGTTCAGTTAAACAGTTTCTACATTGGGCATTTCAGCATAGCTACAACACTATATTATGTAATAGAACACAACTTTAAAAAAAACAGCACAGAACTGAAAACTGCTGCTTGATATATGGAAAGGACTAAGAAAAATATGAAATTAACTTTTAAAACGATATTTCAACATAAAACATTTAAAACTACATTTATTAAGAGTGTTCTTTTAAAATGGAACAACATGAAAATAGCTTCTTTTCCCCCAGTGCTTTGCATCAACAAGGCTTTTTTTTAAAAAAAAAAAACACAAACAACTGGAAATCCATGGCCTAGTAAGGAGATATTAAGGCCTTGTCCATACATCAGCTCTTAAAAGAGAGCAAGTTTCCAACAGCAGACACAAACACATTGATAGGTAGTAGGCAACACTGATTGCTTTCTGTACCTTCATGAGCTTTCCTCCCTGAACAGCATTATCTGTGTACCCATACTTATCCTTCCACCTAACTGCAGTTATATTTTGACATTCTATGAAGATCTCAGTTGCTTTCCTGTAGTAAATCACCAGGGGAAACAGTATCTAACAGGACATGCATAGAGAGCAAACTCGGCAGCAACAGGGCAAAAGCACCAGACAGAGGTAGCAGAAAAGGGCAAAAGGTGTTTCTACAAATCTGTTTAGTTTACCTGTCCATACAGAAAGCGAGTACATCACTTCTTTATCTTTGTTCTTCTCTATTTTTTTTTTCATTTTATCTTTACCTCATCCTCCCAACCTATTCTCAGTATATTTGTCTGTCTCTCATCCACTTGCTTTATCTTGGCGCCTTCTTAATTGCTTGATTTTATAGTACCAAGAACAACAGGGTTTTCACAAGGACTACTGGATCTTATCACACCAAATGATACCTAATGGACCTATTATGGAAAAAAAGATAAATCTAACACCAATAAGCACCAGCAAAGCAGTTAGCTAAAGAACAACTACCAAGTATTAAGTAACTCGAGCTGGTGCTGAATATACTCATGGTCAGCCATCAGAGACTGTTTGAAACTGCAGAAAGATCCAAGGACAGAATACATACTGCTAACTTCTTTCTGATAAAACGCTTAAACACACTCGCTTTACATAGGCATATCTGTAGTATCTTACAAATAGAAATTCACCCACATGGCATTTCACTGTGAATCCAGGAAATTTCAGCCCAAGTCCACCAGCCAGTTGGTAAAGTAGGAGCTGAGGCAGAGCCACATAATCCATATATAGTCAAGATTATTTCCACATTCAAATCTCTTGACATTACTACCTGTAGTGGTGGGCACAGTTTAACTGCTTCATGGCCACAGAACAGGTCTTAAGTTTAGTAAATAGATTCTGACAGGAACCTGTCTGCACTTCTATGACTAATGGATTTTTTCCTACCTGCAGGACTTAAAAACCTTTTTCCTGTACACTGCTGTGTAATTCCCAGGAATATTCCTGGGGTGCTTCTTCTTACCAGTCTGAGCATGTTTGCAGGTTTTCAGGTTCCCACATAGCAAGAATCTGCAACACCAAGCTCTACTGAATGCTTTGAAACACACCAGAATCCCTTTTAATTGGCACGCCCCAACAGAAATCCAACTGTATCATTTAATTAACAATCTTAACTCTTATAGGATTATAAAATACATCGCACACTGATTAATATTAACTTTTATTGAATGACGTGTTTCTTTCAGATTAGGCCACATACATTAGTAAAGAATTTTAAAATGGTTTGTAAGTTTAACTCACAAGCAATCGTAAGAGGAAAGGAAAGCCAACACAAGTAAACAAATGGTCACACAGCAAGAAATGCATGCTAGTGAACACCACTTTTCACTTCTGTTTAAGAAAGACTTGAAGAAAACAGCATGCATATCCTTTTAGTAGAATCAGTGTGCCATTTATTCATTGCCTAGAGTGCCTGTAGATAAGAGGAATGCCTAGCTCACTTATGGTGCTATATGAAAATAATAAAAACTGACAACAAATCGGGAATGAGTCACTTGAAACTATCATTCAGATTGAATAGGTGGGCTGTTAATGAGGGTGCCAATTAAGTGGATTCCACAGGATACTCAAATTCCAAAGCACAGAAAGAATCATTAATAATTCTTAGTAAAGACCATTATTAATTTCAGTATTATACTGTTCAGCTGTAAGAAAGCTAATGCTAAATTTTAGCAAAAATATACAGTGTAAATTTCAGACTTCAGGGCCTAAAGAAATTCTAAGAAAACTCTTAATTAAAAAATGTTGACATTCACTATGTAAGTGCTTGCACGATTTTTGTGGTTTTCATTTATACTTTTAATCATGGAGGTTCAGATAATTAACAGCTAAATGAAAGTAAAAACATATCCAAAGTCTCCTAGGCTTATAGATGAAACATTGGAATTTAAACATATGATACTCTACTTGTCCACTTGTGTCTGCAGCCTGCTGGAAATGAGTTGCAAGAGATGTCTCATCTTGGAAAACTTCATTACACTCCAAGCACTTTAGACTATGTCTACAGAGTTTCGATGGATCTTCATCTAGTGGCATAGCTGGAATGACAGGTGTACTTGCTGGGGCTGATATTACTGTCCCAGTTATGCCAGACTGTATCTTTGTTACAGTATGTGTGCCAACTCCCACAGGGCTTTGAAGCATAGATGCAGCAGTATTGCTTGAAGGAGATGCTATCATTTGATCTGCTGGGACTGGTTTTAAAATCAGGTGTGAACATTGCATTACAACTCCTTTTTCCTTATGTCCACGAGCATGGGAAAGAAGACTGCATTTATTGTAGAAAACTAAATTCTTTGTACAATGATTACATGTCACTTCAATTCGCACGCTCCTCCTGTCGTAATGCTGGGTCAGGCTCTTCTCAAGAGCAAATGAGTCACCACACTCCAAACACTTGTAACCTCGTGTTGGTAACGTTATTCCGGCATTGGCAGGGGGACTAAGGTTTGGGATGTAAACTGGTACAGGATTGACACTACTCAGCACCTTATTGAATGCTTCCACTACAGAACTTTGTAGAGATGACACCACCTGGACTCGAGACACTTTTTTAGAAGGCTGTGAGGCTGCTGCAGAAATTATTGCCTGCTTTATTTGTTGCTGAGGTTTCGTTAGCACTTGGCGGAGTTCAGAGGTGGTTTGAGCACCTTGAGGCAGAAGATTAAGGTTGGCAAGATGGACTGTCTTTGGCACAAGTTTAGCACTGGCAAGGCTTGATGCTGGCACCACAACAGTCTGCTGTTGTATAGCATTGGCAGCTTTTATAATGGCGCTACTGGCACTCTGCACTGAAGCAGCAGATATTACAGTGGCTTTCACTGTAGTATTGTTAGCAAGCTTCAAATTAATAACTTGTGAACCTGCTGTTTTAACTGCTGAAACAGGGAGAAAGGCAGTAGCCACAGGTTTGATAGTGACCTGTTTTGGTGCAAGTTCTGCAGATGCAACTGCATTGGTGACAACTGTGGACTGGAGAGGAGCTCTAGGAGGAGAGGAAAGAACAGCAGCAGAAGTTGGCGAGGACAGGAGAGATGTCATGGAAGTTACCATAGAAGCAGTCTGCTCTGTTTTTTTACCAGAGTCCAAATCAACTTCTGGCAACACTCTAGTAACAGTTCTCTTGATCTCCCCAGAAGAAGTCTTGATGGTTTTTATGCGAACTTTAGGAATTGCTGGTGTTGACCCTGCAGGAGAAGATGGAGACCCTTTACTACTGTTTTCACTTGATACACTTCTGGGACTATCAGGTGGTTTGATAGATGGCTTTTTAGCACCATCAATGAGACTCTGAGATTCAGGTGATTTTTCAATAGCCTGGGGACTTTCACCCATGTCTTTTGGTAATGGAGAAGATTCTCCTGAATTAGACAGTAAATCTTTACCGGTATCTGTAGCTGCCTTTTTAGCACTCAGTGCTGCAATTGCAGCAATGCATGAAGAAAGCTTTGCTGATGACTTTGCTTTCGACTGTGAAATGCTGGCAAGATTCGTTTCACTTTTTTCAGTACTCAGTTTTCCATCAAGTACCCTGTTTTCAAGAAGCTTTTCAGAATTGTCTTTTAGCAATTTGTCCTCTGTTTTTCGAACTTTAAAAGGCTCATAGACACTTAAATTCATGGAGTTTGTCTCTGTCTCTCGTTTAGCAACTTTATTTTTATCTATACTACTTGAAACTGGGATTCCAGATTTAATCAAGTTCTCCCCTCCAAGTGCCTTTAGTTTGTCATATTCCTGCTGAGATACAGATCCTGCCAAGACATTTGCTCTGAAATTTGCACGCATCTCCTCCTTATCTGGGGGGTCATCCACTTCAATTTTTTCATCATCATCAAATTCTTCAGCACTTGATATCGGGCTAAACTGGTTGAAAGCCGAATCCTTCAGTGTAGTCTCAGAAGCTGACCCATCATCTTTAAGTGACTTCCCTTCATCTTTACTGTAACTATCAAGAGCTGATGATGTTAGAAAGCCATTATGCAAGCCATTGCCTGTGGAATGGTGGCCATCCTTGTCCACTCCTTCGGAAGAATCAATAGTACGCACATTTTTCACAATGACACTCACACCAACATCAGATGATGATGGGGCATGAGAATCTTCATCTGTGTGAGCATTTTGTTTTATGTGGCTTTCATGGTCATCATGTCCAGATTCAATAGCTGCTTTTGGATCGACCATGTCTGGTATGTCAAAGGCTGCAAGAAGGTCATCGAAATCTGGGGTCTTCATATCCCCCATGGTCATGTATTTGATTGTAAGCAAATCTGTAAAATAAGCAGAAAGTCATCATCTCAGTATTTTAAGCTCTAATAGCACAGACTTACACAAAATAAACCATGTTTGCATATGCCATGCAAAAAGGTGCTACTTCACTTCTGAAGTAATATTTTCAGAAATTACACATACCAGAACAGTCTTCCAGTGCAAGTGTACAGACGAATTATTACACCAAGAGCTATAGTAATACATCACCTTCACAGACTGTGACCTAGTCATTTCATTCTAGGCATAAAATTCTCTTCAGTGACTTTCTTCCTGTCCCCTCCCCTACACGCCCTCCTACCCTCTCCCACATACACTATCATTATAGCAATATACCTAGACTTTCATGAAAGTAACGTGAGGCACTTGCAATTCTTTCTAAGTCTAGATTTTCCTTGACATTTGCATTATCAACCTGATGAGTCATCTTGAAGATGGTAACAAATGTGTTTCTACTAACAGTTTAAGACTGTTGCACTGTTTCCTATAAATTAAATTGCTTTATAAGAATTAGGGAATAAGTGTCTCCCGGTGTTCACAACACTTTTTTTTCAGCAACTCTAATGAAGGATCTGCTGTATCCACACTACTTCTGGCAGGCGTCTCACCTACTTTAAAGACCACCCATAAGAGAGATTCTACAGCCTCAAATGCAATTTGTTCTAGGCATTCACAATTTTCACTGTTACATGTTTCCTACTACATAATCTGAATCTTTCTCGATGCAATCTGAATGAACTACATGTGGTTCTATTCACCTATCCTCTTTGTAACAGCACTTAACACCCTTCAAACTTCTCCTTTTTAGGTTAACCAACACCAGTTCTTTAGGGTTTTCTTTCCCCTCACAGATAACATATTCCAGATCCTGTTCTTTTTGTTCACCACTGGCCTCTGTTGTTGGGTTTTTTCCTTCCAATTCCCAAACCAAACAGGTAACTCAAAACTGAAACTTTACAAATGTTGTGTAAAAAGAAAAAATAACTTTGAGTATACTTTTAGATTTAAATCCCACTATGACATTTGCCTTTTTCCACTGACGTTTCAGTAATATGCAGAGGTGTGCAGGGGACCACTTAGAGAGATCTACAAAAATCAGTTACAGAAGCACAGACAGACATTTTCTTCATTCTCTTTCATAACCATGCACAGGTATGATTTGTATTGTTGTGACAGAGCTGTTTTTACATACTTTCATTGTTCAGTAATTATCAGGCCAAAGTTAGCATTCACCATGAAAAGGTACTTAACCAAGTAAGTGTTATTGTTAGAAAATGCCCATTTAGGAAGCATCCTGTCTGTCCTCCTGCCTTTGTATCAGCACTAAAGGGCTGGAAAACATTCTTACCATATAGCTCAATGTTCTGTCTCCAGTATCAATTAACACAGGCCATCAGAGAACCATGGTGTGACTAACTGCAGCAGTGCTCTCCCAGCTCCTCATATGAGCTCAGATAAGCAAGAAGCTACATGCCCCATTGCAGAAGGTCTGTTGGAAGCCACTTGCCAATGGAGATTCATCCTACAACTTCAGTAGCTCACTTCCTCCTCCTCTTAGCTCATTAGCTTGAGCTCTGGAGAGAAACTACTCGCTGACTGTTGAATTCATCTGTAACAATGCTAAGATAAACTAATCAAAATGCATATATATGTTTAAATAGATATTTTTATGCGCATCATTATCAACACAGGCAGCATTCTAACTGTTCCTCAGGAAGATGCAGTTTATTAAAAGAGCATAACCCCTTTGCTTGACAAAAATATCTAAGACTTATGTATTCATCAACAGTGGCTACCAGGAAGTCATTATGGACTCTAAGAAAGGCAACTGAGGAAAATTCCTCAAGGATACTGGAATACACACAGACATTTCATATAATACCTTCAAATAAATATATAATGGTTTTGAAAACTGTTTACATGGTCCACTTTTTTTTTTTTTTTTTTGCTTTGTCTACTTTATTAATTCCTTTTCATTGCACTAAGTCCTGCAGAGCTGAACTCAGCATGTGATTCTTCATAAAATTACGAGTATACCATTGCAACTGATGAATTTACTCTCTTAATTAACTCATAATTCCCTTACTTAATGGATAATATATAGTAGCCTATCATGGTAAATGCTCATCATCAAGACTCCACTACTTTTGTAAAGCATATAGTTATAATCCATACTTATCAGACATAAGATTGTTTCACAATGCTGGTAATTCTGGTTTTATTGTGTATTTGTTTAATTCTAACATTTTTAAAATCCATTTATTCAAAAGCAGGTTTCTAGCCTTCATGCACTTAAAACTAGTAATTGGGATAAAATGAACATAAAGATTTAAGAAAAGAGACTAGACAAGTAACAGTACAGCTCAACTCTCTTGCAGTATAATCAGAAGCTAACTCATCATGTTCAGCACATGTGGCAGCAGACGCCTTCCTATACCAAAGCAAGATGACTACCACACTTACGCACAGTGCTGCAGACCTGGACTTTAGTCTACCCTCTGCCTGAAAGATTTCAAGATCCTGTGAAATGGCCACAATTACAAAGGCAGTTATCTAATAAATACAAAAAATACATACACACATAATATCAAAATTACGAAGAAAGTTCTTATAAGAATTAAATGGAAAAGATTCCAGAGACCAAAACATATCAAATCCATGTAAAACCACACAAACAAAGCCTTAACTGACACAGTTTTTCAGGATTCGAAATACTAATTATTTGCACTCTGATTACACATCTGTCCATAGGTGTCTTTTTACAGTTATTATATACACTCAAAAGAGAAACAGAAAGTCTTCCTAGTCTAAAACTTCCTCTAATTACATATAGGGGAGTTTAATTAACACTTAGCAATAGCAATGAATTAAGCAAAGGCCCACTTACACAGTATTTCATCCAAGTATGTTTAAGAGCAAAACTGTGTACACAGGAGATACATTTGTCCTTTACTAAGAAACTCGGTTAGGCTAATTCCAAAATGAGAAAGTATCTCCAAAGAATTCAGGGATCTGCAGAGCTAAGCTAAGATCATAAATTTATCCATAGACAGCACACTGCATAAAGTTGCAACTGTCTTTCAAGTGTATGCAGAAGGAACAACTCCCATGCTCTAGCAGAGCATGCGAATGGAATGGTTTCTTTTGCGTGGGGGACCCAGAATTACTGCTGCCCTTATGAAGAATCCCTCCCATTCTTCAAACTTTTAAAGCAATCTTAAGTTAAACAAGAAGGGACAAAAGACACAGCCAGTCTTGATAAACAAGCAAGCAAAGTTGTAACATGGATGTTTATTCATCTCTTCCTCACTATTCTAGTATACCATTTTAAGATTCAGTATATAAACCATGTTTCCACCACAACTGCCAGGACTCTGAAGCCACATTCCTCCTTTTTTTTTTCCACCAAAAACCTTGCAGTAACTCCTTCCCTTAAGGATAAAACTCCGCCTTTTATCCAAGATCAAAATCAACTGACAACGTTGGCTGCCCGACAAGCTGTTAGTCTATTCCTTCTCTGGGCCAACATGATGCCTGTAAATACTTCAGAATGGGAAACGAGGCAAGTTCCTGGTTCCCTAGGAAATTGTTATTTTCCAGGAACTGGAATTTCTTTGAGAACTGCTTTTAAAGTGCTGAGAGCAAAGTTCAGTGCCTCCAAAGAGACACACAAAGGTGTAAAAACCCAGCATCAGAGGGCTGCCATTAAGCTGATCTTCAGAACTGATCTGAGAAACAGTCCACAAGGTGTGTAATCAAGGACACATTCCTCAGACTAAACAAACAAAAACATATTTAAAGAAACAAAATGCAAGACTCCCACTTTCTCAAACATCTTTGTCTGAAATAGAATTTCTTTCCATTTTTAGTTTCTGAAGAGTAGAAACAAAATTCACTTCAAAAGAGGGGAATGCCAACTTGAAGTATGTATTATGAAGAAGAATGGATAGATGATACAATAAACTAAACACCCTAATTTTGTGTGTACTCATATAAAGAGTCAGTTCTTAGATTTATTGACTCTGTCCAAAGTACTATTTAATTTTCAAAAGAGAGCCTCCCTTTGTAACATCCCTTTTCCTTCCCATGGACTAGTTCCATTTCCTGCCTATCCACCTGGCTGGCTGCTGCTGTTTACCGGGAGAATGCCAGGAAACACCTATCACTTTTGTCATAAGATTTGCAACCTTTAGGGTGCTTGAATTACTTGAGAAAAGTTATTAAAGAAAATCAGTTTCTTTAAAAGTTCAACCATTACTTTGCTTACTGACTATTCAATGACAAAAATAAGTAAAAAGGAAAAAAATCCAGATATGGCCAATAGGAATTACAAGGAGCAGTGAGGTGCAATGCTTCTGGATTCTGCTTTTTTGATGCTGGGTGATAGGACTTCAGGGAAGATACAACTGAGTCTTAAAAACTTAATGATGGCAGAGTCTGAATATACTTACTTCATAATTTCCATTAATCTCTTTGGTGACAAGGTCCATCCCTATGTGCGCATCAATGTCTTACTGAAATGTAAGGTGTGAATTAAATTCTCGAGGATAAACCAAGATTGTTTTGTTTGTGTTCATGCTTTGTTCAAAGCATGTATGCATGACCTCCTGCATTTTTCATTCTTTGGAAATGCATCTCCTGACATAACTGCTTCCTATGAACAGCATGAAGAAAGTGGCACAGGTTTTAGCCAAAGGAAGATACTCCTTGACTGTGCCACTGTCTTACTTTTCCCAGTTAGCCTTTTTACTCCAGTTCATTTGATAACACATTCCAGTGAAGCACTCACTTGGGTAATTATGTCAAAACAAGAACCGGTTCATGACAACTCTCTACTGACAGTGAAAAAAGCAAGCAGGACAAGAATTTGATGCTACACCCCTGAGAAATAGTTAAATTCTTGTAAATCTTTTGAGGCCTTTGTATCCTGGCTGTTAAGATGGAAAGTCTAAGGACGTATTCAAAGATTTTAAAAGGCTGATGTCCAGAAAAAAGGGGAAAACAACTGCAAGATGTACTGCATCCAGGAGCTTCCGCCCTATTGTCAGGGATTCCAGAGACCATTTTGAAACACTGCTTTCTTACAGCAACTATTTGTGTAGATGTGAGGAAGGCTCAAATATGCAACGACATAAATATCAACCAAAGAAATATCAGGGCTTAGAAGTAAATAGCTACTTCTGAAGGATTAATAAAGGCAGTTTTGTTTTACTACATGGAATTTTTGTCACTCCTCCTCAAGCCCTGTATCTATACCCGTTCCAAGTGGAGGGACTCTAGCCATATGAGAAAAAACAAACAAACCTACTCTTTCATGTATTCTGCCAAGGGCTGGAGGGGGGGTGGGGGGGGAGGGAGCAGAGAAACACACAGAAGAAAACATTTTTTTCTCACTTTCTAAATATGATTTATATTGTAGCTTGGGCTTTAGGACAGCTGCAGATGGGGCACAGTATTCTCTACAAGAAAGTCCAAGCTGCCTACAAATTGCTGCTAAAATTAAAAGGTACTTTTTGGTGTAAAGCTAAGCAATTGTAAACACTCAAACCAGGCTCATTTTGGGGAAGTTCAACAGCCTAATGAAGACAAGGGAACAGAATCATCTGGCAGCTCCCAGACAGGTCATATCTCCAAATCGCTCAAAACTCTGATTTTTGTCTGTCAAGTACAAGAACAACTTCAAGCTTCCCAGGCCTAGCAAAGTCAAATAATCCTCCTCCCTTTCCAATACTTTTCCAATTAATATTCTCTATACATGAAGGCTTCTAACTATCATTTCTGGATCACAAGCATGGTGTTACATGCTCAATTTTTATTCTTTTATTTCATCACTAACCTTTAAAGAACTGACCAACTTTTCTTCCTTGACACTCACACTCCTCCTCATCCAAATCTTCATTGCTCAACCACAAGCCTAGTGACTCTATGTAATTGCTTTAACTGTCTGTACTAGCCCTGTCTTTGCTACCATATTAAATTTAAATTCCTACCCTTTGCCTTCAAATCCCACATAATTGTCTATACTTACAACATATAACTCCATGCTTTTGTTCAACCAACTACTCAACTCAAGCTTCCCTCAGCAGCAAGTCTGTTTATTATTTAAGGAAATAGGAAAAACCCCAACTTTCATTTTCATCTACCTATGGAATTCGTGTTCTTGTGACTACGTTCCTTTACCTTTCCTAAACTCTTCCTGAAGTTTTTACCTCCATCTGTACCATGTACAGTTGTGGACTGTTCACTCTTTAGGGCAGAGACCTTTTCTTTTGTATGTTCTTCAAAGAAAATCAGCGTTCTTTTCAGTACTGTGAAAACAAGAGCATTGAGACACCACTTTTCAGTGTCTAGCACATGGTAATGTCTTGATTCTGGAAGAATACTTCTGGTATAACCATATATAACAATTACTCTGTTATAATTAGACTGGTATAAATTCCCCATTAGACACACTATTCCAGGACAAAATTCTGATAATCTGGTATAATTACTTCACTTCCAAACACAACTGATGATGCCTAAATAACATCACGCTCATTCTGGAACAAAATCCCTACACAGGGAGTAATACCAGCCTAACCAGCATAAAAGCTGCTGCTTTTTTTTTTTTTTTTTAGTTTCTGTATTGTTATGCCAAGAAATTTCATCAGGTAGAGAAGACTTAAGTGATTCAATCAGCATTACAGTAATATATATCCTAACATTAGACAAACATCAGCCTAATACACAGATTACGAGCAGTTTATTAGTTATTCACCATATATTAGTAATAATGATTGACTAACACTTCTGATCATTTACTTTGAAAGCCAAGTACCTGAAAGAAAGACAAAAGCAATATGCTAATTTAACCACCAAAGCTTCTTCAGGAAATGAGAACCACAACTCAAATCACAACTTGGTGTGGTTTGAAATACTCTGCAGGCAAGTAGGATATGCAAGAGCCCACTTTAACCACAATCAGCAATGTCTGTCATATTCACATAAAACAGGTTCCTTTTCGCTTCAAAGCGTCCTTCAAAGCTCCCGTGACTTGTTACTATTGCAAAACTCAGATTTCTGCTTCTAGAAATGTAACTTTCCTAATAGGCAGCATTTTGATTTCTTTTGATAAAGGTCTCATTTACCATCCATAGTATCAATATGGTCATACCAGTCCTTACGTAAACATCTTTGTAAAGTATGTGGTGGTTTACCGTTAAAATTTACATCAAGCAATCTGCTATTTCACCATTATACACTGTACCTATCTGCCTTAAAAAAAAGAAGAACCAATTTGTCTCCACGCATGAGCCTCAATGAGGAAGAGAAATCTGAATTTGCACTTCTGGTTTTCTAAAAGAACATTCTATCAATTTTATTCCTCCCTCCTCCCCCTCAAAAAAGCTTTGGAGGATAAGTGTTAGGCCAATATTTCAAGTATTAAAATTTTTAGCTTTTTTTTTTTTTTTTTTTTTTTTTTTACTCAGTGCAGTAACGCTGCTGCTAACAGTTTCAGAAGAATTTCAGGATTTATTCTTTACCAGCCCAAAAAAGTTTTCAATAGGCATTTCATCACAGAATCTCAGAACAGCTGAGGTTGAAAGGGATGTCTGGAATTCCAATTTCTCTGCTCAGAGCACGGTCAGCTGTAGCAGGACCCACAGGATGTTGTCCAGTCAGGTTTTGGGTATTTCCAAAGATGGAGGCCCCAAAACCTCTCAAGGCAACAGGTTCCAGCATTTCACCACCCTCACAGTAAAAAAGATTTAAACCATTAATTAGCATTCAGACCTACTCACATTCACTTGCCTTACCACCCACTTACGACAATATCTAAATGCATTCTTAGAGTGCACCACCAAATGGAAGCAAGCTATGGAAGCTTACCAAATCATTGCCCATTCGCTGCTGATCCAGAGCACAACCCCAGCTCAAGCCACGGTCAGGTAGAACATTTTGGAATTGGGACAGGGTCAGAAGCTACACAAAGCTCAGCTCGTGGTTGTGATTTATACAGCTGTCTCTGCGGCCCATTTCCACAGCAGACAGTACCAGTTCACATTTGACTTTGATCTACTTTCATGCGAGCTATACAATTAAGATGCTATAAACAAATCTGGATGCTGTAGGGAGGAAATAAACTTGAATGCCAACCTTTCCCAACTATTAATCCAAAATATTGTTCATTATTATACACAAAAGAAATTAGAATAATTGCTAAAATGTTTACAAAATGATAAAAAATTATTTAACAAACCCATTCCTCCACTCATTCCGCTTTTATTCATCTAGTTCTAGAATACCACAGAAGCCTGTTAAACCACACACTGGCTGCAAGAGTTGTTTTAAACTACCAAATGCTGAAAACAAACAGGCAATAAAACCACCAAAGTCAATGCATTACCAAGTGTATTCTGTTGATTTGAATAGAAGTGCAGTTTGGTTTTAACTGTTTACAGTATTTTTAACTTTTCAATTCAGGAGTGTCTTCCATAAAAATTTTGGGAGTTCAAAATCACATACACCAGGAATGAAAGCAATGGTAGCAAATCACATTTGGGATAGCAGAAGATGGAAGTCATGGAAAAATATCACAAAGATACTGAATGGCATTTGCATGATGTTCATGGTGCGTTGCTATAACCTGGCATAGAGACTGACCTACAGTGCACGTGTATGCACATTGTCTTTTCCTGGTAAACAAAATAATTTGGGAGTCCCCAGAGGCCACGAGGATGATACTTATCTCCATGCACGGAATGCAGATGCAGTTGCAGCCAGACTAAAGCTTGAGAATTTATGCTGCCTTGTTTGCTGTTAATTCATACAGGCAAAACTTTTTCCAATCAGTTTGCCCATGGATTCAAGGTTAGAGCCTTAGGAATACAGGATCTCTGCAGAGGAGTCTCTTATTCAGTCTTTCATGTGAGGTATGGCGAAGTGCTCTTTGTGCTTATCGCTTAGCTGAGTTTTGCAATTATGGATTACCAAACCATGTCAAACGAACACGTAAGATATCCCCAAAAGGAGCCTGAGTTGGTTTACAACTGTAAGCATGTTACTACCGTTTTTTCAAAACACACCCACCCCTGTAACTGATTATAAAAGAGCGGGTAATTGTCTTTGTCCTCTTTTCTACTATATCCTGCATCTGATTATGGATCCTTCTTATCTGACCTATTAAAAGATGAGCCCTTTTCCCCTGCACTAGGTAAAAACAGTTCTTGAGAATTTTTGTTTGTTTTCTTAAGCAAATTTCCACAGGTTTTTTTGACAGCCAAATTAGAATTACTTGTAGTTTATGACTCCTACTTAGAAGACTCATCCTGTAGCCTAACTCCTCCATTTTTTAACTTTGTTATTTTTTTGCAAAATGGGTATCTCAAGTTCTTTTTGGGTCAGAGAAAACAGGAAGGGAAAGAGAAGGGGTATCTTCTGAAGTCTGTCCATTTCCTCTTCTCGCACCACCACTGAACCACCTCTAGCACAATTTAAAGAGAACCACATGCAACTGGTTCAAATCTCACTATTATCAGCCCTTGGCTGGCAAAAGACCAGGGATATTTCAACACGAGCAAGGTATCTCCTTTCCCACACCATGGGGAGCTGAACAGACCATCTCTACCTAAAGCTGGCCAAATGAAAACTACCTGTATTTATCAAGAGATCCAGTTAAGGTTTTGGGCCTAGCAACTTCCCGAATTTCTCCTAAAATGGAGATGAATTCATGAAAAGCAGGTAAATCCCCATACCATTCTTTTTGCACTCTACTTAAAAATTAATTACAAAAACGGCTTAATTTTGTCCTTCTATATGTAAAATGGTCTGGGACAGTAACACAGGAATAATTGGGAAGTACAACAATAATGAATAGAATTTTGAGATTCCCAATTTAATGCAAATTCGAATCACATCCTAAATGGCCCTTGCTTCCTGCCTATTTCCTTTAATCTACTTTTTTTTTTTAAGTGGATGGCAATTCTTGCTCATAAACAGCATGAAGCAGCTGCAGACAATCTCCGTGAGAGCACTCCAAGTCAGGGAGGGCCCTCCTGTGCAACACTAGCAACAAACAGGCCCTAAAACGCTAGGGTCAAGTTTTGTTGTTTTTTTTTTTTTTAAACATACATTCCCAGCAATCTGTCTGCGTATTTATATTTTAACACACTTTCATACTTCTAAGAAAACCAAAGTTAGTTAATTCATTCAAAAGAGGCTTGGAACTTGATAAATCATTACCCTTATTCTCAAGATCAAATACCTGAGAAAAGCCTCAATGCAAAATGAGATCATGATTGTTGATACAGAGGACCAACCCTCCAGCATTAAGCAGCATTTTCTGCTGGAAAGCCGGCCTACGTGCAAAATCAAAATCTCCTGGTGAAGAACATTTACAAATATTATTAGACTGAAAAAATAAAACTCACCAAGAACACTGCGGACTCCAGCATCTACTCAGGTTTCTCATCTTACAGTCTACAAAAATCCCTGCAAATTCAAAACCTCCTTTGCTAAAAATAAAAATTTGTAGTACAGATTGTGTTCAAAAATCCAAACAAAACAGATACATTGAATTTTGTGACAATTCAAGAACTTACAATTTTAGAACTGCTTACTATTCTAGTAGAAAGGAAAAGAAAAAATCTAAAAGGTGCTCTCATGTAACATGAATTTTAGCTGACACTTGGAAAAGAACATGCATCATCAGCAGCAATAGATACTATTCCTATCATGCAACAAGAATTCATGTTTGCAAGCATAATTTTGCTACAGATGTCGATAGTCAAATATAGAACCTCTGCATCCAAATGATGAAAAATATGAACAGAAGTCAGCACAGTGATCTGTTAGGCATTTTGCTCCACCACACAAGCTATTTACTGCCCTATCAAATCTGAGAAACCACACACATTGTAGCTGCATTAAACCCCATAAAACCGTAATTTCAGGTTAAACATTAGCTATTAGCATTAGCTATTAGCATGCTATTTTCACTTTTCTACAATTAATATCTAAGTACCTTACGTAATATACTGCAGTCAGAAATAAAAAGGTTCTCTTGTATTGTCACTCTCTGATGCAGGCACCCTGCCTATCATCAGCCACCATACAACTTACCCAATATCCACAACCTCTCAAGGCTTTTAAGACTGTCTACTTTATTCTGCTGAGCACAGAGGAAAAGACCCTCATTTCACACTAGAACAGAACATTTTCAGTGTTTTGCCTCCATATTTATCTTGATTGTAGACTACCAAACCAGCTAACACAGCCAGGACTGGTCAGATTTTTTAAAAATCATACTGGTTAAGATTCTAGAGTTGCTGATTTCCTGTTATAGGAAGTAACAGTTTTAGCAAAAGAATCCCCAAGGCAAAATGTTTAGTGTTCCAATGTGTAAGCTCCAACAGCCTTTGTTCTTCCCTTTGCTATATTCATTACTGCTTTCTTCTCTCTCGCCTCTCCCTCTCCCTGAATCCTTCAGCTTTCACTATAAGATACAAATGCCAGCTCAAATCTAAGTACACATTTATTTTTTAGATGAGAGGGGGAAAAAAAAATCCTATCCATTATCCATTGCTTTGAGTTAAAAGCAGTCATCCCTCAGGAGCTGATGCACTGCCCATCCGGTTTCCTATTCTTATTTCATTACTGCACAATATTATAATTCATGCCACTAATAACCCACTGGAGCTCCATCAAACCTCTAAAATACATCTTTCCACTTGGCTGCTGCAAAATCCTCCCTGGGTTACAACAGTTTAAGAAACGCCATCCATACTATTTATTTTACATGTTTTTTTCCTATGTAGGCTATATTAAGTACATGTTTAACACCGAAGACCTTAATTCAGAAGTAAGTATCGGGCTACTCAGATACGACCAAACAAGCAACCTTTAAATAATCAGACAGATAATTCTGAATGTGTAATGCTGTAATACAACACAGAACAGTTCACTGCCATGTGGTCCACAATTTATGATTGTCACTCAGAGGCCTATTCCATATCACTACATTGTGAAAACACGTATATTTGGATAAAAGATATTTCAGTGAATATACTGTATTTAGCCAAGATATCAGCAAGTCTTTACAAATAATAGCTTTAATCCTATTAAAACTGGAGGACGTTAATAGCATTTCTTTAGCAACACTTAAACAATTGTCTCCTTACTAATGTGCCAAGTGTGCAATCAGGAGCCAGATTTACTTTTCACATACATGTACCTTCATGCTATTGTTATATTCATACCCAAACCACCACATCTCACCTTGTGAACCTTGACCTTTGAAAGATTTTTTTTAGCCAATGCTCAGTTACTGCCACAGATGCATTACCTCTGCAAATATGAAAGGGTTAAAGGCAGCCCCAATCAATAGGCCTACAAGGGAAAAAAAAAAAAAAAAAAAGGAAAACGAGTATGCCTTACAGCATCTTTGCAATGCTTTTATGCACAATTCTACAACAATATTGTTTCCTTTTGGCCTTACAGAAAGGCACAGCACCCCCCCCCCCCCTTAACATCTCCTAAAGAAGAAAACCACAAGACAGCACCCTGTAAATAAAACAGCATGCAAAGCAGCATTCTTCAGTCACAAGCATAACTACAATTACAAATCATTCAATCAATTTTATTTAGTTTAGTTTTAAAATAGACTGCATAACCAGTGTCCCACCCTTGCAAAGCAAAAATATTTTAATAAGGGTCATAAATCTCAGCTCTTGCCCATTCCTTAAGCATAAAAAGGCACGAAAAGCCAAAGTAATCTCAGTTACTGCAAATATGTACATTTATATACAGAATCCTTTATGACTATATTTGCCACATACCAGTGCTGTGTGTCTAAAGTGTGCATTCACATACTGTTTTGGGATGGTATCTTTCTGCAAGCTCCTCTGCTTTTGGCTGCCATGAAGGGAGGAAGCTATCCCACTGTAGTAGCTCAGTGACTGCATTGTGTTCAGGAGCTGATCTGCCTCAAACCAGTTCCAGCCGGTTCTGGTCACCCTACATAAAAAGCTATGGCAACCCTCGCTGAGTTGCCAACAAGTCCCTGAAAATCGCAGGGGCTCTTTTTCCTGTGGTGGTGGGGACGGCTGCAGCCCTGTCCCCCTGCTCCCCTCGTGCCCGGCCCACGCAGCCCCCTTGCTCCCCAGTGCCGCCCCACACGCTCCCTTCCTCTCCTCCCCCACTTACCTCCCACAACCTGGCTGAAAGCTGTGAGTGTGTGCGTGCCTGTCTGTAGCTAACAAAGAGACCGCAATAAAAATCCTCATAGGATCTCTCTTGCAGCACCAGGCAGGCTCGGCCACAGCACTGGGAGACAGACTGCTAACCAAGGGCTGCTCCCCCCTCTCTGCTCCCCACAGCACAAGGGGTGGCTGCTGATCAACGTCACATCTGCCCCCTCATGCC
This sequence comes from Astur gentilis, assembly GCF_929443795.1. Classification (NCBI taxonomy): domain Eukaryota; kingdom Metazoa; phylum Chordata; class Aves; order Accipitriformes; family Accipitridae; genus Astur; species Astur gentilis. The sequence continues at coordinate 89,384,902 of NC_064919.1, read as the reverse complement.
CACGGCCGTGGGGTGGCCGATCAAGGTCTTCTCCCATCCGCCCTCCCCACTCCTCGCTGCATCTGGGGCCGCTCGAATGGCATTTTCTCTTCCCTGCACAGCGTTACTACAAAGATTACCCACACACGCACCTCCCTCCCCTCAAGAAATCCATTTCCGCAGCAGCAAGATGCCTGCAAAATAGTTCCTTTGCCCCCTCCTCACAGCACCGAGTTGGCTGCTGAGCTGATTTTTTTTTTTTTTTTGCTATTCAACTATCCTTGAGGCACTGAAAGGATGAAAGCTGCAGACCCACGCCTGACCAGCCCCCCCCCGCCTTCCCACACCCACAGCTGTGGGGGAGGCCAGGACACAGCTCTGCGCAGCCTGCACGGCTCCCACCCTGCAAAGATGGCTGCTGATTACAGCCGTTTGCTCGGTCCCACATTTCTCTCTGGGGCGATCCCTAATCAAGGTCACAACTCCCTACGGTGCCAAAGTCCCTCCAGAGGAGAGCTCCGCACCCACCTTCGCCCATGGCAGCTTCGCTCCTAGCCCGCTCCCCCTTTATTCTCTGCCACCCGGGGCCTTCCTCCTGCGTGGCTGACAGTCACCCCAAATCGAGACGTTATGCACCCCGCTCCTGTTTTGGCTACTCACCCTTGCACTGGTAAAACCAGTAACTACCTCCGCCTACGCGCCAAGCCCCATCCTCTCCGGGATCTGCCGTGAGATGGCTCTTCAGCAAGGCTTTCCTCCAAGCCAGCTGCCACGCTAGGCTACACCAACCAGCCCCTCTGCTCTCCGGGCTGCACCTGTAACTGTTAGCAGAGGTCTCGGGCACAACCCTTCACCCCCCCCTTCCCCTGCGGAGAGAGCTGAGATCTGGCACTTTCTCCACATCCCTCATCCCCACCCCATTCTGGGGAAAACGACCATGTTCTTCCGCTGCCTCAGCCCCGTCTTCTCCGCACAGGCGGCTCCAGCCGGCCCTCCCTCAGCCCCTCAGCCCGGGTGGGCTGCTCCCGCCTCTGCGGGCCGCCGTGGCCCCGGGCACCTCGCTGACGGACCGCGGCCCCCTCCCCTCGGCGCGGCGCCCGCGCCCCCCACCACCGCCAACACCACCCTCCCCTCCCACCACCACCACCACCACCCCGCTGGGCCCGCTCGCTCCCCGGCCCGGGGTCGGCCCTACCGAGCCCGGCCCGGCGCCGAGCCCCGGGCGGGAGGAACGGCCCCCGCTACGCGCGGGGGAGGCCTGGGGAGGGGAGGCCGCGGCCCCTCCGGCGGCAGGGAGAGAGCGGGGGGAAGGGGGCAGGCGACGGGACGGCCACGTCCGAGCGATCTCCCCCCCCCCCCCGCCCCGCTCCGCTCCCCCCGCGCCCAGCCGGCCTCGGTTGCTCGGGTGGCCGCGGGGGCTCCGGCAGCCGCCGCCCTCGCAAGCGCCCCGGCCCGAGCCGCGGCCCGCCGAGCAGGAGCCGAGCAGGCCCGGCAGGCCGCTCCGCCGCAGCCTGCCCCGCGGCGCGGCGGGGCCTGCGCGCAGGCGAGGCGGGAGCCGGGCCGGGAGGAAGGCGACCCCCACCGCATGCAAACTCCGCACCCCCATGCAAACACACCTGCTGCGGCCCCGCGGCCCGGCCGCGGCTGCTCCGGCCGGCGGCCTCAGGCGGGCATGGCTAAGGTCCGCGCTGCCTCGGCCGCCCGCGGAGCGGCCTGGCTAAGAGATGGTGGAACATAATGGCAGGGAGGCTCTGCCGGGACTGAGGAGAAGGTGGGGGTGGGGGTGCCTCGGCTTGCACAGATGGGGGAGACGCTCCCGTGTGATTCCGTGTGAAACGGCTCCCTGGAGTGTGCCGGGGGCGGGGAGGGCTGCCGCTGCCTCCGAGCGCTCCGCGGGCAGGCGCCGAGGCCGGGGCCGGGCAGGTCGCGGCCTCCCGCAGCCCGGGGTGGCGGGCGGGGGGGGGCGTGGGGGGTGTTCCCCGCTCTGCCGCCGGCGCCCGCCGAGCCCAGGCGGCCAGGGAATCCCGCCCCGAAAGGGAACGAGCGGTGCCGGCGGGCGCTCGCCCCGGGCCGCGCCAGCGGGCCGGTTCCGATCCCTCCCCCGGGTCTTCCCCGCGGCCCTGCCGGCAGGGACGGGGGCAGGCCGTCTACTTCGACGACGACGCCGGCGGCGGCCTCGGCCCCGCGGGGAGGCCCGCAGCCGGGGTCCCGCGCCTCAGGGCCCGCCGGGCCGGGCCGGGCCGGCAGCGCCGCCGCGCTCTCGCCGGCTGCGAAGGGGTCTCCGCTCCCCCCGAGCGCGTCGGGCCTCGCAGCGCACCCGGGGGGGGGGGGGGGGGGCAGAGGCCCAGCAGCTGCCAAGGCAGGGCTGCTGCCCGCCGGCGGCAAGCCAGCAGAGGACAGGCGAACAGGACGCGCTGTCAGCTCGGACCTTTCACTTGCTTCGCAAGTGCGGCCCTGCGGCATGGCTCCTCGGGAAGCCGAGGGCTCGGGACGCCGTTCCTGCTGCTCGGGCAGGTGTGAGCGGGTGGCGTCGGCGAGGGAGGCGGCCGGCCGGTGCGGCCCGGGCGGGCGGTCACCGTCCCTGCTGCAGGCCGCAGCGGGGAGGTGAGCCGTCTGGGCGCACTGCGGCGCTTAGGACATCGCGGCCCCGGACTTTGTCCTGGGCCGATGCTATCGTACCTCACAAAAAGGGATTAACGTGAGATTTTTAGGCCCTTCCTGGAGATGGTGTGGCCATTTTGGCTGGTGCCTCTGGTGACGAGCTGTGTGTGGTAATAGGCTTCAGTTTGCTGCGAAGCAACCTGGCGTCAATGCCGTTGTTACAAATTTTAATATGAAGTTTCCTCCCTTCCTGTCATGGGACAGCCTGTCGTTCAAGTGTGCAGCGTGATTTCTAGAATTCGAAGTTTTGCATGGTCCACTTTATAGGGTCATATTAATGGCTTTACATACGTAACAGCCATCTGAAGTTTATGCGATAAGCTTGCTATTTTACAGACTATATAGACCATAACCACATATTCTGCTTGAAATAATGATGTTTTATTAACGTCTCTTACAAGCCTGTTGGTAAGGTAGCGAAGTCACAAAGGCCTGCTGCATTATTATTATTCACACAGCTCCGTATGGGAGGGTGCCCCACCAGAAGCTGTGTTACAGGTATTGGTCAGGCAGGCTTGTACCCTGGCAGCTCGCACCCCAGCACACGGGGCTTCAGCAGGTGCAAATTCTGACTTGTTCCACTTAACCAAAAGAACAGCAAACTGCTCCATTGCCAACTGTGGCAATCGATGAGTCTGACGAGTTTATAGAATTTGAATATAATAAATTGATTTGGTAATTTGTATAAAAAATGAATGGATTTGTGTTCGCACGAGTTTTAACATTCAAGAAGGGCCATGAAATTCGGCTCACAGAAGCCTAGGGCTCATCCTGCAAGTAACTTGTAGAATTAGGCCGTAATATTTGTCATACCCTATTTCTTCCCAATTAACTAGTAAACTGATTTGATAAAAAAAGTGAAAACTACAGTCTGTTTTCTTACATTGCATTTCTGTGGTTGGCTTGCATAATTGTACAAAGAAGACGGCAGCTGCTACTACTACTTTTGTATTAATATCTGAAATGTTAATGGATTTCACAGTTTATACATGGCATAAAGGTCCTCATGCATGCTGTCTTTCGGCCAGATTTACTTGTTTTCCTTCCAGCCAGGTGTCCTTGACATCTCCATGGCAGAAAAAGTCTGTCACCCTAAGTATTTGACTTTCAAGAAATAAAATGAAGAGAATTTTAAGAATAATTTCCAAGTGGTGCCCGGCTGACAGCTCTCCTCCAATGGCTTTTTAGTTCAAACACAGAAAATAACTGGCAATTGCAATGCACGTGTCCCTACGGTGTCACTTCTGCTTTGTGAGGCTTTGGTAGGTTTTTCAGCATGTTGACTTTACACCTTGGATCTGAGATTCAGTCTTTAAGTGACCTCAGGAGTGTTGTGACTCTGCAGGTAAAGCTGTTTTGGTTAGCTGCTGGGGAGGCTATGGGTGGTTTTAGGTTACTCCAGCATTTCCAGAGGTGGGAACTGGAGCCCCTCACTCTATCCTGTCTCAGCAGCTGGGGCTGTACAGGGATGTAACTTACGTAGTGAATTAGGGGTGTTTGGGTTCCCTGCAGCTGCTGAATCCTCACCCTTGAAGTTTCCATCTGAAAGTACTTCCTTGCAATGTTGCAGCCAGCTAGAAGCACCATCCCATGGCCCCTCTCTGTGGGTGGGGAAGGAGAAGACCCCGAGTGTGGCTTGGAAAGGGAGGTGGGCTGGAAGAGCCTGTGCTGTTGGCAGCGAGGTGCTCTGGCTGCTAGCAGTTGCTGGCAGCACACAGAGTTGGCAGCCCAGATTAGACTAGAACTTCCTCTTCTGTATCAGGTGACGAGTGACCAAAATAGAGGCCCCATTCACTTCCCCACAGACACTGCCATATAACCCTTAGAACCAGTGGCAGAAGAAATTACTGGGTTTTAAGATGATTCTGTTTTCTCTATTGGTGTTGCAGTGGCCAGGAGCAAAGCCTCTGATGCTGCTGTCCTCGTGGTGGAGAGTCTCAATCAAGACAAATGAAACCTCCAGTGTATTCCTTCCACTTCGACTCCAGAACAGCACTGAGATGGGATCTCCTGATTATCTGCACTGATGGAGCAGTGAACTTTTCTATCGGATCGCATACCATGTATTTCATTCTGCAGGAACTGTGAAGCTTTAACCCTACATTTTCTTTTCCTGAAGAAAGACCTCAAGTACAGCCTGCTATTATATTACTTCCCAGCAGTCAGCAAGGAGTGCTGCCAATTCAAAACATTTTCTCTTTGATGCTGCAGTGAATGCTGAATTTGTGTGCAATAATACCTTCTTAATTATTTAACTTCTTAAGGATTTTAAGGCTCTTGAAATCCAGAACTCTAAAATGTGGTGTATTCATCCCACACTTTCTGTATAGGAATCAGTTTTAACTGTATCAAATATAAATAGCTACAAACATAGCTTTTACACATTAAAAATGTGCTGGGGCCAAAGATGATTTAGCACAGTAAAAGATAAGGTCAATTTATGTTTAATTTTTTGATGTCAGAATAAATGATCCCCTTTTTGTCCTCTCCCAATTTTGTTTGTTGTTTTTACTCAATAAAGAAACATTTCCTTCCTGGCTAGTGAAATATCCTTAGCTTAAGCAAGAATGGTAAAATACAGATTCCATATTTCCAATCCTAAATTTCTATTTTAGGCTAATAGCTTTACAACTTTTGGCAAAAAACTTAATACTATCTGTTACTTCAGTTGCTTTTTTAGGTTTTCACCTTAAAGTTTCCTGTATCATATTATCCACAAGGGCAGAGCAGAAGCCTGCATTTCTTGTTTTAGAATACTTATATATATTTTTTAATCACTGTTTAGAATGCAATGGTACTTTTCTTTAACCACTATATTTAAACATTCAGTATTAAAAAAAACCAGCTTACAACTAAACTTCCCCTCTTCAGATGCTCCTATTACTATTCTCTAGATATTTTCTTGGCAAAAAAAAAAAAATCAATTTCCTTTCCTGGTTAGTAAAATAAGTCTCCTATTACATTTTGGACTAAAAGCTCTAGGATTGCTTTTAGAAAGATGAGATTTATTAAAAGAAAGGGATCTCATATGAGATAAGATGAAGGACTTTGGTAGGGGAAATCTATAACCAGACTCAAAATACATCTTAACAGCTATTGAGGTCAAGTAAAAATTAAAATCTAGGATGATTTTGAATGGAAAATGTCTCTCATTTTAGTAAACAGACAAATATATGACAGACATGCACAAACTTCCATCCACTTCTGTAGACTCTAAATGATAAATTTCTTCTGTTAAGATAGCTTCTGGCCCAATAGCACATTAAAACCTAAATTTGTCCTGTGACACGTTTGTCAAAGTGCTGTAGCGTTGTGGCACCTGGCCATCTGGTAGACTCCAGTGCTCTGATTTATAGCCAAGACTCGACCTGCAGGCGGGCAGGGGAGTTAAAATTCACCTAATTCTCACTCCAGATGCCTGGATATAATCTGCAATTTGCCAAACTCCACACAACCACCAGCTAACCTTTGGGGGCTGCATTAAGCCCTCTCTCATGCCTAATGGCATGGCACTGCTCAGGTGTGGCACTGGTCTGCACCGGGGGCTGGTCTGGCTAGGTCTCGTGCAGCAGGGGCGACACCAGTGTCAGAAGGGACCTCCTTCCCATTCCTCGGTGATTAGGTTATTCGTAGGATTTTGGGGGGGTCAGGTTTGCTCCTTTGCAATCTCCAGACTTTGATTTCTTACTTCCTACAGTGTACTCAGCTGGAAGAATATTCTGGTAGATGATGCTTTGCTTCTGTGCTTGTTGTCCTGTGTCAAGTAGAGCAAGGCAAGAAAGAAACCAGACCCTCACACCAGCAGTGCGAGCGAGGCATGGGTCTGGGTCCCTCCTGCTGAGTGCTTGAGATCCATGGTGAAACCAGTGTTAATCCAGGCTGCGAGTGACTCTCTGTGCTGCAAGGAAAGGTTTGCTGCCCCGTGCAGGATGGAGCCTGACCGGTTGTCCAAAAGTAAATAAACAAACTGAGGACTGATGACTTGATTTTAGCTTTCATTTTTTAAACCCAAGATAATTAAACTGTGTCCCAATTCTACTGGACTTTTGAAGCATAATTTGGTAATCCTTGTCCAGAATATTCTGCAGAAGCAATGCAGTTTGCATTTTCCACTGGAATTAGCTCAGAAAAAGAGCATGGAATTGTTGTCAGTAATACCAAAACTACAGTGATAGAAAAAGCGTACAGACTGCGTACAGATGTGTTCTGTCCTGAGCCTTGAAGTGAAAGCTATGGTCTGATGGGAGAGGTCTTACTATTCAATAAATATGATTTACAACCACTCATCAGAGGTTAATGAAGAACATACTTATGCAAATGTATTGATTAGCTGCTTAATTTAGGAAGCAAGAGGACTTTTAATCTGCAAATTGTTCAACTCTGTGATAATTTTGTGGCAATGCCTACGTTACAACATAAAAGTTAGAGACATTTTTCCATTGGAGAAGGTAAATCATGCTACCCATTTTTTGTTTCTTCTAGGGTCTGGTTACACTATGAAAACTGCCAAGTGTGACTGTTCAGGATTTTCTCATAGTTATTGAAAAGCTGTCAACTACTTTTAGGACCAGCAACCATTGGTCACTACGGACTTGGAGCGGGCGGTCAGAGAGGCCAGCAGAAGAGAGGGTACATGGAGTGGGAAGAGTCACTCCTGCTGCTCCTATATGCAGGGGACATTTCCCTCCTTGGGTAGTTACCTCTTTCAAGGGTCCCTGTTGATCCCTTTACGGGTTGGGCATCCCTCTACGGGTACACTCAGCAGCTAGCAACCAGTTTTATATCTCCATTGCTTCTGATACAGGCACTTACCGACCAAAATAACCAGCACCTAGCTCAGAACAATGAGTGTTTTGCACACAGTTTAAATGTAAGTGCGGACCACAACAAAATACAGTTAAAACCTGCATACGACAAATATAACCTGTGTGTATATATATATATATATTTATATATATATATATGCCCTTGTATAGCATATACGTATTTGAAAATGATGCTGAATTAAATTTATGGTCAGAAAGCGAGAAATCTGTTGAAACCCATTCTTAACTACAGATTCTTTTCTTCAATATTGAGCTGTCTTCCTTGGCCTTTTCTCGCTGTTATAACTGGCTTTGAAGACCACCTGTCTTTCAGAGAAACAAGAGGAAGAAGAAGAAAAGAAGAGCGCAAAAGAAGTAGATAAGACCCAAGATAAATGGATGTAGTCTCAAGGCAGGGGAGAATGTAAGAATATAACGTTGGGGCAGCCTCTGTGGGGCAGACAGCATTCAGATCGTAACTGCTGCATAACCTGTGCTTGTGCCTCCAGCAAACACTGCCCATCAATGGTCAACAGAACAACATCTCCACAGCAGGCAATTTCCCCCAGATTGAAGAAATGTATTGGACAAAGGCTAATGGCTACACAGAAGTTGATAACTCGTTATCCATCTGCAGAAGAGAATCTTTACCTACAAAGTGAACATTTGCAATGCCCAAACAGCATGAAGAGTGAGAAACCCTAATAACTCTCAGGATAGTTAAATGCTGGAAGAACCAGAATACGGTAATGTCTTGAACAACAAGAGACTGAGATTTTTTCATCACCTGTAGAAGAGATGCTGAGTTTGGATATAATGCAAACGCAGGAGGATTTGACAGGGCTTAATAGTTCTTTTTTTTTTTCTGGCTGCTAACAAGCCAGAGCAAACTAACCGTTATCCAAGGAAATCATGGTTAGTTAGCAAGGAGCGTGGGCTTAAAATGGTTCTGTAAGTAATAGAGTTACTGTCAATACCTCAGCTTTTCCATGTATCCTGAGAGATACTGGCATAACGCGGTGCCGGGGAGGTCACAGCTCCTATGAACGGCACCTTTGAAGAACCACCGCCGTGCAGGGCTTCCTACTCCCGGGGCGGCCGCCGTTTAAGCCTCCTAACGCCGCGGCTGGCTGAGACGGTGACAGCTCGAGGCCTCAGGAGAGGCAGGAGCCATGGCGGACAGGCTGGCTGGGAGGCACCGTGCCAGCGGCAGTGGCTCTGTCCTCACCACGGGGAGCTGCGGCTCCGGGCCGCGGCCATCCTGCCAGGATGGGCACCGGAGTCCCCCGCCTCTGACCCTGCGCAGACACGGAGCAGCCCTCCCTGGACATTTGCTGGAATCTAAGGGACTCTGCCGCAGAAAGGCTTCATGGCTAACCCTTTATTTCCGTGTCTCCAGCGCGCAGTCTGTCGGGCCCTAAATACCAGCTGGAAATACGAGCAGAGGAGTCTGCGATGGCATAACTCGTGCCAGCACCAATGGCCCCTGCCGGCAGAGCCCCCTGTGATGGGGATGGCCCCCAGACTGCTCCACCAGCCATATCGAATGGCTGATTTTCTGAGCACATCCCTTTTCCTGATGCACTGCGTGTAGGCTGGGGCTGCGACCACCCTGCTGACAGACAGGCCGGCCGAACTGTTTTAGCAGGTCTCTGCCGCAGGCCAATGCTGAAGGTGCTGTGCCCTCGGGGGGATTTCCCGGGCCGACCGCAGACCCAGGAGCAGGCGGCTGCGTGCACAGCACTGCCGCGGCATCATGCGGGGAGAGCCGCGGGCAGGATGAGGCCCGACCTGGCTGCAGCCCCGTGCGCTGGAGGGACGCCTCTGCCGCAGGGAACCCATGGTGGTCAGCGGGAAGAGCCTGGCTGCTCTTCCAGGGAGCCAGCCCCAGGGACCGATGTCTTCCCTGTGGCAAGGCGGGCTGGGATCAGGCCTCGCAGGGTGTGAATGGCCGCGGCTGAGCAGGAGAGGTGCTCTCCAGAGCCTGTGTGTGCCTTGGTCCAACCCTGGGTTCAGCTGTACCTGCCGTCCCCAGCAGCAGCTTGGATCCCATCCCATCAGGAGCATCCGCTGAACGAGGGCTGAGCCGCAGCATGGCGGGAAGGGGTGCGATGGCATCCTTATGGCAGGAAGGGGTGCGATGGTATCCTCGTGGCAGGAAGGGGTGCGACGGCGTCCCTTCTCCTTCCGTAGGAAGGTGTGGGCACCGCTCTTAGGGCAGCATGCTTATGGAGGCATATAAGGCCCAGCAGCATCCACATGGTGGGAACGCTCTTTTGCCCAAATGAGAGTAAAGAGAAGAAACTGGTCTAGTGGAAGGTGTCCCTGCCCATGGCAGGGGGGTTGGAATGAGATGTCCCTTCCAACCCAAACCATTCTATGATTCTATGAGTATCTGAAAAGTGCTGAGTCCTCACAGAGGAAGGGCAGAAAATAAAGGAGAGGTATTCCTCATTGGAAAGGTACCTGATACAGGACTCCCAAATCTCTGGATCCAGGCTGTGTCCTTCTAGCAGGGCAGCCTGGGTGGCTGGATGCTGTACTTGGCAGCACCAGTGCCTTTACGGTGTGCTCTCAACACAGTGCTCCAGCTTCTTGCCTGCTGCTGAGGTTTTGTGCAGCCCCCGTTTTTATCACTGCTGGACACAGACCTCTGGCCAGCAGTGATCTGATGATGGTCAGGCTGTCTGCTTTCACAAACAGCTTATGCAACGCACTTTTGGATCTGAAGGGGACACAGATTTTGCTCAGATCAGACAAGAGCAGTTTTCCTGCCAGAGGGAGAGCACACACACCTCAGGCACTCTCACACCTACATATGCACTGTAGTGTGAAGTCCCAAGTACACTCTCAGTCAGAAAAAAAGGGCTTTGCTCAAAATATACATATGTATAAGACTCACTGTTGCACAGATATGAGACTCGGCACGCAGGCCATGTGCCTGCAACACTTGCTGGCTAGTCATCCTCAGGCTGCCAAGAGGTGGAACTGGTGTTCATGGCAGACGGTTGTACCCTGCATCTCTGGGAAGAACTGTCACAGGTTTACATCTGCTGGCAAAAGGATGCCTTTAAGCCCAAGCATTTCTAATAGGAAGTAGCAAAAATTAAGTAGGAAAACTTGTGATGATTTGATGATTATAAAAACTTAGAAAGGCATTTCTTCTGCATTAGAGTGCCATTTTTGGAGAATCCAAGATGGATATGAGTGACGGGAAGGCCCAGGCTCTGCTGAGAGCAGCCCTTGCTCCAGCTTCTCTCACACCACTCCATGGCCCCTTGCCTAAGCCCATCACAAAGGATGTGACTTGGCTGGCAGGCTGGCTTGCATTATCCATGCTTTGTGCACACCTCCAGGCTATTCTTAGAACCACAGAATCACAGAATGGTTTGGGTTGGAAGGGACCTTTAAAGGTCATCTAGTCCAAAGTCCCTGCCATGGTCAGGGACATATTCCAATGGATCAGGTTGCTCAGAGCCCCGTCCAACCTGGCCTAGAACACTTCCAGGGATGGGGCATCCACAGCTTCTCTGGGCAACCTGTGCCAGTGTCTCGCCACTCTCACTGTAAAACAGTTCTTCCCTATGTCCAATCCAGACTGGCCCTCCTTCAGTTCAAAACCTTGTTGCCCCTTGTCCTGTCACTGTAAGCCCTGGTAAAAAGTGTCTCTCCATCTTTCCTGTAAGCCCCCCTTATATATCGAAAGGCTGCAAGAAGGTCTCCCTGGAGCCTTCTCTTCTCCTGGCTGAACAACCCCATCTCCCTCAGCCTGTCTTCAATGGAGAGGTGTTCCAGCTCTCAGATAATTTTTGTGGCCCTCCCCTGGTCCTGCTCCAACAGGTCCACATCTTTCTTGGGCTGGGGACCCGAGAGCTGGACGCAGTGCTCCGGGGGGGGGTCTCACCAGAGGGGTGAATCACCTCCCTGGACCTGCTGGTCACGCTGCTGGTGATGCAGCCCAGGACATGGTTGGCTTTCTGGGCTGCGAGTGCACAGTGCTGGCTCATATATTTTTGTTTTGTTCTGCACTAAGATACCCTCAAACAAAGGAAATCGCTTATAGCATCTATACTAGCCTCACAGAGGCCCCACCGAACAATTACCTGGTTGGTCAGTAGTGTGAACGCACCACACCATGTACTCCAGCAAAACAAGTAGTTTAAGGGTAAAACGCTCCAGTGGAAGGTGTGTGAATGTGTGGGCAGGAGCTGCATGAGGGACAGCACACACCCAATCAAAGTAATTTGGCCAGCAGCACAGAAGAGTGCTGCTGCAGAAGGCCAGACCTGGACCTGGGTTTTCCCAGCCATCACCTCACAAACTCAGTCCTCCACCTGTGTCACCAGCAAGTTACACAACAGGACCACGTGCATATTGCAAAATGTAAGGCTAATGGATTTTCCCATGAGCACTATGGTCTTTTCCGCTTACTAACACCTTCCAAATGCTGCGCCAGAAACCCCTCAGTCAGCTTTCTCTTCAAGCATTAGCCACCTGCGTGATTAACATCCAGTATAACAAAGCTCATCAGCCTAGGACATTGAAAAATGTCTGTTTTGTTCCTTTAACGTGCCATATGTATGGCGGTTTTTTCCTTCCTCCTCCTGATATTTATTCAAGTATACGAGGATTATTTCTGAATTATTCATCATACAATATCTGATTAGACTGTGACTGTGCTAGCTCCCACTGCTTAATGAATGAGCCATTAGCCTTTTGCAGATGGTGCTATCAACAGCTATTTGAATGCTGTATGTTCACCTGCATTTACACAGCACTGTGAGCAAAAGGATAGAGCTGAACCTAAACACAGGGTTGGGAGATGATTTTTTTTTTTTACTGTAATATCCATTAAGTAAGTGTCATCTCATGTACAATACTCCCTGGCTTGCTCACTGTCAGAGTCCATGGAATGGCCTCATTAGGCACTCCCTATAGGAGCTATAGATGGAGTTTCCACAAGGCACCTTCTGACGCTGAATGCACCTTCTCTCAAGGCTGGAATCCTACAAACCGGACAAGGAGAGGAAGTATTTTTGCAACACTTAAATTTTGTTTTAGACAGTATCTAATACAATTCTCTCAGAATAGAAAATCTTTGTGTAGTTGAGTATATATCCCACAAAGCTACTCATTACATCGCTTCAAGCAATGAAGTAAAGCACATTAAAAAAATTGCTTGCAGTTATCATCATTTATGTATACACTGTCTTTCTACACCAATGCATCCTGCAAGGTTTGGTCGCTGCTGCCTTTTCAGAGCCACGTCTCACCTGGATGAGCAGAGGCAGACACCATCTGTGTGCTCCAGATACTTCTTTCTCCTAAAGTTAGAAACTAAGAAGTGAAAGATGACACTGTACTAGATAACCCAAGCAGTGGACTGAGCAGAAGCGTAACTGGCACAGGCGCACCCTTCCTTTGGGAAGGTCTTTGACAGATGTTGGAAGACTTTTCTGTTGAACTTGGGAGCACTGCATAGCTCATGGTGCCAATGAGCTTGAGAAATTCAACCCAGAATACACAGTGTGCTCATATGTGTCTGCTCGGCGCGTGGTTCTTGCCAGTGCCCTTAGGGCCAGCCAGGCAATCCGGCACCGAAACGGCTGGGCAAGGGGGCACCAGGAGGCAGTGGGTGCCTGGTGACATGCAGCCACCTGCTGTCACCAGCAGAAGGGTCGACTGAGCATTCGGTACCAGCAGTGGCAGTGCTTTTACTTCTGCCTTTTCATAACCTACCCCATAAAATGGAATAAGCACATAATAGAATAAGGATAAAGGGGAATCCACAAAATCCAGAGCTGGACTCTGAGCAAGTCATCAGAAGAACTAAGCGAAAGCCACTAGCAGCCAATTAAGAAACCTCTGCAGCGGGAAGAAGCTCAATTAGGTGCAGCATTGTTTTCAGCAAGAGCAATTTTTCTGCTCCTTTTCTTCTGTTTACCCCAGGAAACGCTCTCCTCATGGATGAGGATGTCAGCAGCAGCTTAGCCTGTCTGTGGTTGCTGATTTTGAGCTGCCCGTAATGTTCTTCCTACAATTGAAGCAAAAATAAAAATAAAAGCGGCTTGCTGATTTTCAGCCAGCACAGCCTGGGAGTCTTTCAAGCAATCTCAGACTTTCGGTGCTGGTACTTGGTATCTCCTGCTGGAGGAAGGACATCTGATTCATCACCACCAAAGGCTACAGAAGATGAGTCAGGATTATACAAATACCATTTAGTTTGTGTAACAACACTGCTTTCTGTATTGAAAACTTCCTTTTCTGCTGTCATAAAGATCTCTGAACAAAACCTGCAGTATGGTGCGATGAGCAAACTGTCACCCAAACTGGGGCTGGTCGCTTGTGCAACCTGTTTTTCGATATTTGTGGGGTCTCGGCTGTGACAGAGCTGCAGGGCTGCGCAGCGTGGCAGCGGGGGTGGGGGGGGGGAAGGGGCTAGCAGGAGGGGGCTGACGTTGAGGAAAGAAAACTGAAACTCAAGTGTCAGAAAAGCGTCTTGGCAGAGAAGTGTATCAGGTTGTGTGAAAAGCCTTCCAAGAGCAGTAATAGACACACAAACCCTGTGATGAGTCAAATCAAAAGCAGAAATAACTTTGATCAAAACTTTTGATAAGATACGGGAGAAATGCACATACAGTTTGCATCTGAGTATTAAACTCTGTATATATTGATTTTAAACCCTGGATTAAATATTAAACAGTTAATAGTAACAAAAAATAATAATCCCCCAAGCCCCTTACAAGCTTTGCTCTTATACACATCATTTTTCCTAGTCATCATTTTAAGAAAATATGATTTTACACATGACTAGGTGACATCTAAATTCCTCAAAATGCTGTACTGACGGTTGAGAGCTCCGCTTAATTCACCGCCTGTGGCATGAGGGAGGGAAATGATCCCTCTTCAGGAAAGACAGGTGCTATTATCACCATTTCCATTTCCTTCAAATTGCAAATATTGCTGCGTCTATGGTGATTCTTCCACTGAACAGTATTTAATAACAACTGAGCTAGCTCCTGTGCCAACAGTTGCCCAGGATGTAAGTCAAGAACAAGTGTAAGCCGGAGAGTTTCAGCAACACCTGCCTTTGTCCTGAGAATTATTGACAGCGGATTACAGTGACAAATTGACAGTCTCTCCACACAGTTGCCACTTATGTCAATGGTGAACTCACTATTGAAAATAATTCACAGGTGTCTGTGTTACGCATCATTTAGTGGTTCTGTCACAGCCTAAGTTGGGAGTTGGTGGGTGTAACTTCCCAGTTACGAAGTGCCATGGTGCAATGCTAAGCCTGGCTCGTGTAACTAAAGAGCAAAGCGTGCAAAGCTGAGGTGTGCACGTTTAGCAGCACTGTACAATCGCTTGCTTGGATGATCCCTGGCTGGGGCAGACGAGGTCGGCTTTCCTTGTCATCGGTGCATCCTCAGAGGCTATCCGCACTGGAGACCTGCCCTGCTGCGCACCTCGCCCCCAGACCTGGCTGGAGGGAGGACCCGTGCCCAGCTCTGCCGAAAACTGCCAGCTCAGACGCGCTGCTGAGCTCACGCAACCGACAGCTTCCGTGTGTACAGAGGAATTCCAGTGTCAGAGAGCACGGTACCTCCGTGGCAGTTCCCCAGCGTGATGCAGCCACCAAAGCAGCCAGGTCTGCTCCACCGGGGGTTTAGTAGGTCTCACCCGTTGCCTCTGCCCTACTCGCAGGCTGACAGCAGCACTGGAGGACCTGGCTCAAGGACACTTGGAACTACAGATGTGCATAATCTGTATATACACACAGATATGCACACACATATATATATTCACGCATTATCTTCCTTACGTAGCATGTTTTAGGTTGCATGATTACAAATAGGAAGTACAGAAAAACCTACAAGCTCAGGTCTGCTAACCCTTACCCGTACACAGTACGTACCCACCGCACGCTCTCAAGCCTTTGCCTGAAAAGTTTGCTGCAACAGGAGGACAGGCAAGGGTCTTGCACGCAGGACCCCTGTCCCTGCACGCAGTCCTGCAGAAGGTTTTAGAAGTCTATGTAAGAGTTAAGTGGACAATTATGAATAAAACAAGGCAAGTTTCTTTTTGTAAAAATTTCCGAGGAAAATGAAATGTCTGCAGCCATCATCCAGAGGGACTTTAAGGAAGGTTGCTAGTTTGCAGACTTAAACAACAGGAACCAACAGCATTAACAGCTTGTTGGCTTGCTT
Organism: Astur gentilis; assembly: GCF_929443795.1. Taxonomy (NCBI): domain Eukaryota; kingdom Metazoa; phylum Chordata; class Aves; order Accipitriformes; family Accipitridae; genus Astur; species Astur gentilis. The sequence continues at coordinate 89,369,247 of NC_064919.1, read as the reverse complement.
CCTTCCACCACCAACTTGAACCCAAGGTCTATGGCAAACAGTCCTCTAGCTCAAGCTACATCTCCTGTCCTTACCAGTTAACTTCAATCATTACTGGGCTTTGGCGTTACTCACATAGGCACACTCTATCCTAGATAACGTTGCATGTATTAGCATGCTGAGATGGAAGGAAGTTGTTCTGCACTGGAAACACCTGCTCCCTGCCCGGTGAGCACTCTACTACCCTACAAAAGCCTTAAAAATACCCAACAACCTAAACCACCAAAAATGTTTTAAAGCACATCTGGTTTAGGGAAACAATTCTGCTCACATAACGCATCACCCTGTGGCATGCCACACTGCTAATCTGATGTGCCCAGCACTGGAAACACCCCTGTCCTGTTTGACAAAGGGAGGCAGGAGATGCAGGACGATCAAGGGCTACAGAAGGAGGAGGGGAAGAACCAGGGGAGCATCCAGCCCAAGCACGGACCAAGCCCTGAGGGTTTTAACGGTCAGCAGCAGCCCATGCTCGTAGTTTTATAAGCCTTCTTTGAGACAGATTAGCGGTCTCCGGTGGCCTTCCCCTCTTTTGTACAAAAGGGCAGGTGGCGAGGCTCTTTTGGTTTGTTTCACATAAAGAAACAGATATAGGATGGTTATCTTGCTGGAAGGGGTCCCCCAGTGACAGAGTATTATTCCCCATGGGACGTGAGGTGGGGCGGTGGCATGCCCCCACCCCCAGTCGCTCTGGCCTGGTTACGGCCCCATAAAATTAGCGTGTTTTTCCCATGCAGCGTGATGGCTGACCATTATCCATCGGTAAGACATCCGTCGCTGTCACCGGTGACAATACTTGGGTCTGACTGCACCTGCTGTGGCCCCGATTAGATTGCGTTTAATGGCAGGCTGCTCAGGGAGATTACAAGCACATCGTGGGCATCGGCTCCTCCAGCATCTGCACACATTGTCTGCAGGGGCTAATCCGCCGTTTCAGACCTGGGGTATCTTGCCTCTTTGTCCCTACACCTCTCAGAAACCTCTGCCTCTGAAACCGCGCTCCCACGCAGCCGCTGCTCCCTCACCAGTGCCTGCCCACGCCACGGGCTTGGCATCCGAAGCTTCCTCCCACCCCGGACACGGCTGTGCTGTCGCCATCCCTCCGCACGTCCTCCTTCTCCCTGCCAGCATGCCCCAGGGTGGCAGATGTGACCCGGGGGCAGGCGGGGGGGCTGCCGGCACCCTTGGGGCGGCAACCCTGAGGAAACCTGCAGAGGTTTGGGCTGTGCGGAAAGACCTCCTTCTTGCAGCGTTTTAGCTGAACTGCAGTTCTCAGAAACACTCCTGACATAGCATAGCCTCAATAGTCCAGGACTGGCAGCTCACATCGTCACCCAGGACAAGCGAACCGGCTCCCGGCGGCAGCAGCGGTGCCCGGCCCGGCGGAACGGCGGCAGCAGCAGGAGGTGGTTGACCCTGGGTGGCTGCTCAGCCGGCTGCTCCAGTGGGCAATGGAAGCCCCTGGCGAGGGTTCCCAGCCGGCCTTCTGCTGCCACGGCTCCAACGTCGGAGCTGGACGGTGAGGGGAAGAGTTACGGTTTCGCTGGCATCGGCCGTGGGCTAGCCAGGGGCAGGGGGGGACACGGGACAACAGCGGGGGTTGTGCGCACCTGGAGGAACACCAGAACCAGAGTTTCTGTTAACGAGTCTTGCCGGAGCTGTCCCCGGCCCCAACAGGCACGACATGTCCAACAAACGCATGTGCACGTTGGAGCCTCAGTCCTAAAAAGGGTCCTCTAGGACTGAATAACTAACCCCTAAAAATATTACTGTAGGCTTCCTGCATGACAAAAACTATCATTTATTCCTTCTGAGCCTGTGTGACATTTCTCACAAATGGTCTCACCTGCGGTGTTTTTGCATCAGGAGCAGAAACAACGGTCAGACTCATGGGCCACAAAGTGCCTTAGTTAACTAAAAAGTGCCAGGGCCAGCTGCTAGTCCTGAGCCCAGCTGCACAGGCTGGCCAAGTTCATGCAATTCAATCAGCTTCACTTTCAGAACGGGTGGCCGCGATGGTCCCCGGGAGGGCAAACCCACACTCAGTTAGGCAGGATCTTAGTAGCACGTTCAAAGCAAAGCAAAGTTAGTCATGCAATGCCTTGGTCTTTGCTTCCAGGTATCCATCTGTATCCACATTCACCTGGGGACAACAGGAACTTTCAGGGTCCATTTGTAGAAAAAAATCTCTTATATGAGAAGCGACTTGAACTTTATTATTTTTATTACTTGTACTGCACCCTGCTCTCAAAAAGGCTCCAAGATGAACTCGACTTGTTTCATCAGCAGATGCTCCGGCTAAAGGCTGATGGATTCCAAAGGAGAACACAGTACGGCCAGGATTAGAAGGTGAAGGGCATTGCTATTATAACTATTAGAGCTTGAAGAATCTGTATAACTTGGTGGCAAAATGAAAATAACGACCTGTTTTTTTTCTGGATTATTTCAAACCATCTTTTCACTAATGAAGAAATACATCTAAGACAATCTCAAAGAACAGACCTTAAGCCAACAACAGCCTAAAGCAAAATATCTTGATTTTATTGAAATGTTTCATACCCTTCCTTTTTTTCCTGTCAAAGCTATTCCCTAAACATCAGTCAGTTTTGTGTGGTGCTCACTCCTCCCCGCTCCGAATGCATGATGGATAGGAAGAAGGAAAGAATAAACTTCTGACAACAAAACTGATGCCCGAGTGTCGTGGTTTAACCCCAGCCAGCAACTAAGAACCATGCAGCCGCTCACTCACTCCCCCCCATCCAGTGGGATGGGGGAGAAAATCAGGAAAAAAAAGTAAAACTCCTGGGTTGAGATAAGAACGGTTTAATAGAACAGAAAAGAAGAAACTAATAATGATAACGATAACACTAATAAAATGACAATAGTAGTAATAAAAGGATTGGAATGTACAAATGATGCGCAGGGCAATTGCTCACCACCCGCCGACCGACACTCCACCAGTCCCCAACCGGCGATTCCCTGCCCCCCACTTCCCAGTTCCTATACTAAATGGGACATCCCATGGTATGGAATACACCGTTGGCCAGTTTGGGTCAGGTGCCCTGGTTGTGTCCTGTGCCACCTTGTGCCCTGGCTGGGCTTGAGAAGCTGAAAAATCCTTGACTATAGTCTAAACACTACTGAGCACCAACTGAAAACATCAGTGTTATCAACATTCTTCACACACTGAACTCAAAACATAGCACTGTACCAGCTACTAGGAAGACAGTTATCTCTATCCCAGCTGAAACCAGGACACCGAGTTACAGCAACAGCTACAACAAAGCTGAGAAACCCAGACTGAAGATCTCAGGAACTGGAGAACTGAAGCTCAGGTGTGAAAAGCAGCCCCATAGGCAAGGGCAGAAGGAGAAGCAGAGCAAGAGCTTCCTGGGGTCCCATCCCCTGGGTGAGCCCTGCACCTCTGCGTTCAGTTCACACACGCACAAGAGTGCCCGCACCAAGCAGCAGACCCTTGCTCGCCTCCTCCCGGATCCGATCTGCGGGGTCTGAGGGAGGAGGAGGTTTCACCACAATGTCCCTGGAGTCAGGGAGAGGGGTAAAGTGGCGCCAGGCTACAGCAACCTCTCCAGAGCATCGCGGCGGAATCCGTGGGAGAGGACAGAGCTTCCTCTGGCACAGCCCTCGCCTCGGGTCCCGCTCTTGCAGCTGGTGGCACATGGCGATCACTGTGAGCCTGGCGAATACTTTGAAGGAAGTACAAAGGCAAACACCCCCCCTGCTGAAATCATACTGAAAATTAAGAGTTGAATAAAATTTTAAATTTGATATGAAAGCACACGGTATTAGATAGTCTATTGAATTCCCACCCTACAGGTTCAACTGTTTGTTAGGCATCCGGTGTTCACACTCACAGTAAAGCAAGGTTTGAGAAAATTCAGCAGGAGGTTTGAGAGGCAGCCGTCAGGGTGCAGCAGGGTCAGGGCTGGCCACACCAGGGGTGCGAGCCAGGGGGGACCCGGGCATGGGCAGTGCCCTCAGCCCCAGGCACAGTCCCACGGCTGACCCCAGCAGACAGAGCCTGCTGGCAGCAGGGTCCACTTCAGAGCCCCTTATAATTTGGGAAGAGAAAATAACCTCACGGCCTTATTTTTAGCATTTTGTCCATTAAAGATGGGTAAAAATTATTCAATGAGTTACGGACTTGTGATAACAACAGAATGGCAAAGAGCAAAACTTGATCTAAACCCTGCTGAGTCTGTCATACCTACGAGTCAGGTTCAAATGCCACGATATCATCTTTGCAGGCAGAGAAATTGGATCGACCCATTCTGAAAGCCTTTCTCCACTGCCATTCTGCAGGAACAACACAAACAATTATACAAGCCCAACACGCAGGTAATGGCTTGGCTTCAGATAAGGCAAAAATTTACATTTTGCACTGCATGCATGCAAATAATAATCTAGGTAGCAAAGTCAACTGCTGAGCATCATCTCTCTACTCACTACATTTTTTTATTACTTCTTCTTAGAGCCGTCCAAAAATATCCATCTTACATAATTAAAACCAACTCCAGTTTGTGATACATCAAAATTCTAACAATACCTTTTGTACCTTATATATACCATAGTTTGAACATCTTCAGATCTGGCAGGCAGATGGAGTTTAAAAGGAAATATTACATCAACAGATGCTACTACCTAGTTATCTTTGCTCAGTCTAGGAATAAATTGAGGGGTAAGGCAAGAAAACATGTTTTCTTATAGAGCCACCATCTGCTAATTTGAGAAGCTGCTGTCACTGATGACTCAGTATCACTTGTACATGCAAAAATATTACTAATATCATTCTCAAGACAGATATTATTATATATTAACTTTATTATAACTATTGACTTGCAGCAAGACAATAGCAATAAGAAAATATTGTACCTAATGAGTCTAAAAAGGAAAATAGCTTTAAATAGAATTAGTTGAGAAAGAGCAGTTATTTCTCTTGGGAACCTTTAGATAATAAACCTGGTTTTTATCCTTCTTTTTTACAATATTCTGTTAAGAAAGGGAAATGTTTGTTGCTTGACATCAGACAGAGCTTTGCCAGCTGTGGAAGCTTAAGTCTTCACACACACACACACACACAAAAAAAAAAAAAAAAAAAAAAAAGAAAGAAAAACCCGTTTTGTTTATCAGAGTTTATAAAGAAAGGAACTGATTATTGGATTGCCAGCAGCAGAGATGAAGAGTTACAATTATTTGTTTTATAGAACAAGATGATAGGAGACCCCGAGATGTAGAGGTGTCCCAGCACACATGGGGCACCAGGGGCCCACTGAGCACGTTGCTCATCTCATTGGGATTAGAAAAGGGAAAAGGAAGCTGATGGAAAGATGACAACTGAGCAGAGGGTAGAACCCCCTCATTCTTCACAGCCACTAAACAAGTAGAAATGACTCCACAGACCAGAAAGGTTTGCCTGATTTGAATTCCGTAGTGAATATACATGTAACTAAACTATGAGTCAAACCCCGATTTTGATTTGGCAGACAGATAATGATTCAGCTTTAAACCACCACTTTTCCTTCCCATTGCCCAGTGCATTGCACCTCTGCACACCAAGTACATGCACTGGTCTTCCCATCTTACTGGCTGGATTTGACCTTGTTCCCTTGCTCCAGCAAAGTACCAGCAGACTGTCACTCCTTTACAACCAAAAGCAAAGATAAATTTACGTCCCAGGGAGTTACTGGTCTACAATACACAAAGAACCAGGTACACTCAAACCAGCATGCCTGTGCACCCTTAAGCTTTCCCAAAGAATATGAATATTTTCATAGATATGAGAATTAGATGCAGCCCTTAGACCCCTCAGAAGTTGTCAGATCAGTCTCTGTTGTCAAGCTGTATCAGCGGTACGAAAAGAGACAGCCACGTCCTCTGCTCTCCGACGTTTTCAATTCTGCAGTTTCTTTCAAGTATGCTTCATCTGGTAAGAGCACCTGCTGTCTTGCCTTCCCTCACTGTATTGGTTTTGTTTGGCAAGGTTTTGGTAGCGGGGGGGGGTTACAGGGGTGGCTTCTGTAAGAAACTGCTGGAAGCTTCCCCTGTGTTCAAGAGAGAGCGAGCCCATATTAGCCGGCTCTGAGACGGACCCGCCGCCGGCCAAGGCCGAGCCAATCAGTGATAGTGGTAACGCCTCTGTGATAACATTTTTAAGAAGGAAAAAGTTGGGACGGAGAGAAACTGCCGCCGGAGTGAGGAGTGAGAACATGTAAGAGAAACAAGCCTGCGGACACCAAGGTCAGTGAAGAAGGAGGGGGAGGAGATGCTCCAGGCGCCGGAGCGAAGATTCCCCTGCAGCCCGTGGGGAAGACCCTGGTGAGGCAGGCTGTCCCCCTGCAGTCCAGGGAGGTCCACGGTGGAGCAGATCTCCACCTGTAGCCCGTGGAGGACCCCACGCCGGAGCAGGTGGGTTCCCGAAGGAGGCTGTGACCCCGTGGGAACCCCGCGCTGGAGCAGGTTCCTGGCAGGACCTGCGGATCTGTGGAGAGAGGAGCCCACGGAGCAGGCTTTCTGGCAGGACTTGTGACCCCGTGGGGGACCCGCGCTGGAGCAGTGTGCTCCTGAAGGACTGCACACCGTGGAATGGACCCATGCTGGAGCAGTTCGTGAAGAACTGCAGCCCGTGGGAATGGCCCACGTTGGAGGAGTTCGTGGAGGACTGTCTCCCGTGGGTGGGACCCCACGCTGGAGCAGGGGAAGAGTGTGATCAGCCCTCGTCCTGAGGAGGTGAAGCGGCAGAAAATAACGTGTGATGACCATAAACCCCATCCCTGTCCCCCTGTGCCGCTGGGGGGGCTTGGTGGTGAAATCCGGGAGGGTAGTTGTGCCCGGGAAGAACGGAGGGGTGGTGGGAAGGTGTTCTGAGATTTTGTTTTACTTCTCATTACCTTGCTCTGGTTGATTTGTAATAAATTGAGTATGTTTTGCAAATTGAGTCTGTTTTGCCCGTGACGGTAATAGTGAATGATCTCTCCTGTCCTTATCTCGACCCGCGAGCCTTTTGTTATATTTTCTCTCCCCTATCCAGCTGAGGATGGGGGAGTGATAGAATGGCTTTGGTGGGCACCTGGTGTTCAGCCAGGGTCAACCCCTCACACTCACTCTTCGCTAATGGCATCTCCTGCATTTCAAGTGGCATGCCTACAAGCAGCATTAGGCCCAGCATTTCTTTTTCACTTCTTTTCTATTTTCACCTTTTCTGTTCACATCCCACCCCATCCTGTCCCTCTTGTTGCCCTTCACCCCATCCCCACGACACGTTCTCATCCTGAACCGCAGCAGGATCAGTAAGTCCAGCCTGGCTCCTAAATGTACCCTATAGAGAACAGGCAGGTTCGGGGAGAGGCTGAGTTCCCTCGCAGCCTGCTAAGGGCAATGGGTGCTGATAAACGTGGATTTAGCGTCACAGCTGGTGAAGGGAAGCCCCTTACGGGACTGTACCCTCCATCAGCAGCTGTACACTTCTGTTCACCCACTAGAGAGCGTGTGACTGCACAAAACCAACACAGCAACGAATTCTGTCTAATAAAAGATCGTATTTTTCCAGAGACATAAAACACCATGTATTAGATGAAAAGAAAGGGACTGTTACAACCTCACACACCAAAAGCATCTCTGGTTTTAGAGGGGTCCACAACTACCTGGGACATCTGGTCCTGTCTGGAGTGGACGCAGGTACCCCGACTCCCAGCCCTGGGCTTTTCCACCCAGACCTTGCTGACCTTCTTAGAGACAGTGGCAGAACACACAGACGTCTGCTCCATGACACTTGAAACAGCAAACTTGGGGAAAAAAATTTGCTTTCGATGTACAAGTACACTACCAGAATAATTTCACAATTGGCTCTATGAGACAAACTTTATTACATGACTCAATTTTGGGGATCAAAATCTGCAAGCATAGTTTTGCAATGCAGTGAAACGGAGAGTGATATTTTAAGTTAACATATAGCAGCATTTACTTTATATACTATGTAGGGTATCTGTTTGGATTTATTTTGTAGACATGTTTAAATGCCAAATATTCTTAAGAATAATGGGCTATTAAATCATACATTCACAGACACAGCATAAAACAAGCCTTTTCAAACGCTTATTTAAAAGAAGTGTATCAGGCAAAAGGAAAAACGCTCAGGTTAATTTCTCTGCAAACTGGTTGCAGTGGCATTAATTGCCTCATGCTGTCCACTTCCAATGTTTCTGGCCTCTGACCCCCAACATTGAGGGAGCAGGGGCAGATGCTTTATGATGCTGTTCTTTATTTCAGCCTGCCTGCTGGAATGCTGCTTGTGGACTCTGTGTTGTAGAAAGAGGTCAATTAGGATTAACAGTTAGTCACTTCAAATGACTAAGAGCAACATGAACTGGCAATGCAGAAGTGAGCAGCTCTCCAAAAAGACACCAGTTCCTGGCCTCTGCCATGCAAGCTGTGGAAGAGAGCGAGCTGTAGACCGCTACAGACCAGAGCCCAAGAGCTTTCTTTTGTAAAGTGCTGCAGTTTCAAAATTTTTGTTAAGAGGGAAATGAAAGCAGCTTTTTACTCTCTGTCTGGAGATGTAGAGAAGGATGCTACAGAACATAGTATCATTACTTAACATAGCAGTAAGTCAAACACTCATTCAAGTCCCTTCTACAGCTCAGGTATCCTGGGCACTGAGCTAAATCCAGCACATGAACTCATTGGCAAATACAACCTCAGTGGGCAGCTTAAGCCCTAGCTGCACGAGCCTCCTTGCAGGCAGCAGGTCTTCTCAGAGAACTGGAACTGGACTTTTTGTTCAACCTGAACTATTCTCTGCCTTTCCAGAAATCTGCTTTTGGGTTGAAGATATTAATGACAGTTTTTCATCACAAGCAGTATGTTTTTTTGGCAGAACACAGATGTAGGCAGAAATGTCTTTTTGATAGAAAAGCTTCTTGCTAAATGTTTTTTTATACTAACTTTTGTCTTCATCATGAATAACTTCAGAACCAGCAAAGTAACAAGTCTCAACCTCAGTAATACAGTCTGAATCTGACCAATTTATTGGTATTGCTTCAGGGAGTGTTTTAGTGGTCATCTTTCTCACACGAGAACCGAAATAAAAACCGCTGCATGCTAAGTAGAATTTGCACTCTAGAAATATCTTTTTGCATCCCAGGGAATGAATGACCTCACAAACAGTTGTAAAATTGAACGGAAGCCAAACCCCCAAGAAATTCAGCTTAGAAATGTCAGTCCAAAGCTAGAGGCCAAGTTTGGAGGACCACCAGTGAATGGAAACTTACAGTTCCACACAAATTTCAGAGTTTAATTTATTGTAGATTATCTAGTACTAAAGACCTGAGTCGAATGTGCCCAAATCAAAAGCAACAGACATCTGATTATCTATTATTTTCATGTAAAGCAGTGCTACTTTTGAGAGAGGATGCCAAAGAATAAGGTGCAGATGAGCTGCGACCTCGTCCATCCATCCATGATCCAAAGTTTCATGAATATACCTACTTCAGTCAAGTGCTTCCTTTACACAGGAAGACTGTAAGCCAACAAACTTCTTCAGCCAAAGCTTATACAGACAAGTCTTGTGGAAGAAGGAGTGTTCTAAGTGCCATTTATTGTGAAATGAAATAGCAGAGTTTAATATTAACATTAAACACCAAACAGATTAGGAAGTTTTGTAACTATTCCTTAACTGCAGAGGAGCATAGATGAAACTCTATCTCCAGGTCAGCCTTGGAACAAGGGGTTGCACTGCCAAACATTCATGCATCCACCAGAAACAGAAGATGACATACAAACTCTCACGCAGGAATTTGGATGTAGTCCCTGCAACGTGAGCCCAGTGTGCTGGACTCAAAAAGTTATGGCTGGAGAAAGAAAGTTAAAAAGAACTTGGAAACTCAGTGGATAAACAGATCACCTAAAGGTGTCCTGGGGCTTCTCAAAAGAAGTGGTGCTGGTGCTTGCTAAATCAATGAATGCTTAGGCAGCAGTAACAGACTTAGGTGCACAGGTATGGATTCTGTAAAAGGATATAAATTAAAAAACAGACCATGAGGGAAAGGAGGATGAGAGTTTGGTGGTGGTTTGCAACGCACTTCTTATACTCAACAACTCATATTACATCTTGCATGCTTTCATTAAGAGAAGATATTGCACTGTGTTAAGGCCCATTTAAAACAATGAAAATAATATATATATGTGTGTGTGTGTGCACATAAACTTCTTATTTTTAAACAAACACACTATGCAATAACTAGGAGTTATAATGCAAAATTTTTTCTGTAATTTAAAAATTAAACTTATTAACAATCTAGAGTTCTTCAAAAAGCATCCTTGGAATTTATGGCTTTAGGTGGTACCAGGAGATTTAATTTATCACTTCAGGTCATCAGGTGAAAGAGTTCATGACTTAATTAGCTCGGTGCACTCGAATGAGTATTTATTTCAGTCATGTTTCTCTGTTAATAATGCAATTCTGCAGGCATTTTCTCCTGCTGTGTTTGACAAAAGCTAGCTCCCAGTGAGTTCTAGCACTTGCAGTTTTTGTGCCCCCGAAGTCCTTTATTACACGGCAGCATTTACAGTGGTAAAGTATTAAGTACCTGTTTCTCCACCACTCTAAACTGCCTCAGGAGGGGTGCGGGGAGCTGGCTGTGACTTGATCTCAGCCTAAGGTTAGAGCAGCTTCCAGAGAGGCAGCAGCGGAGAGGTCGCGGAGCGGCAGCCGGCACAGGTCTGCGTCTATCGCCAGTTTTATGCCAGCTGGGTGTTGCCATTGTTTCTGACGGGCTGCAGGAACACAGTTTTCTCTCTCTTTTCTGTACTTCATACAGTACAAAATGTAACACGGGTTTCACTGACATTTATAAACTACTTCTGTGGGGCTCACAGTTGTCTCACCTGACCCCACAAGAACAAGAAACACTCCTCAAAAAAAGAGGAGCCAAAGAAAACATATTGCACACAGCTAGCAAATGGTTTGCTCCCATCTAACCCATCAGAGGAAAGTGTGTTTTGACATGAGGGGGCTGCTGTCTTACAACCAGGATTATGCCAGCGAAGACAGTATGACAGAAGTGAGCAGGGAGTCTCCCACTGTAATGTGTAACAAGTCCTACCTCTGATTTATGTGCTGCAAAACCCACTCCACCCTTAACCAGAAAATAACATCTGTGATTACAATGCAGTGTACAGGCAGCTGCAGTTCTCTACCTGCCAGGACAGGTAGACGGCTTGGCATGACGCACAGCTATTTGCTGATTAAAATGAACCCATTATTTCCACTAAAAGCAGAGCTGATAATCTAATGGGTGTTTCAAATAAAATATTTTCTTTGCAGCTGCAACATTGAAGTAGAGTCTGCAGCAGTTTTCTGCATATCATTAAGACAGGCATAAAGCAAAACCTACAAAACTTTGAGAATCAGCAAATCAATATTTTATAGCTACTCTGTACTTCCTTGAAGGACTGTAATGCTTCTTACAGACAAAAAAATGTCAAATTCAGTACTTTCTGACAATCTCAAAACAGTTCTTAGAAATGTCTGGACTAATCCTCAGTTGGTCCTGTGAGGCAGGTACCATGGGTACTACTGGCATTCAACAGAAGGGAAAAGAAAGGAGAAAAGCTGACAGGTGTGACAAAGACAGGCTGTGAACAGAGAAGAATCCTAGGACCACTTTAAATACCTACAGCACTGAAAACCAGCACATCCAGAGGGGAATTAAATGTCAGCAGTTTCAGCTCTGTAGAGGCTGGACGGATAGGCTTCTCTAGGCTGCCTGAGGGTAATCGATAGGAGAGAGGCGGCTGCCTTCACGGGGTAACTTGTGCTGTCCTACCATGCGTGGCTGACATACACGCTCTTATACGATGTCAGAAAGTAGAGCTGCCTCACCTTTCAAGAGGTGAAACAAATCCTATCCGCCGTGTTGAGTCATAAGTGAGCCCAGGAAAACATCTGAGAGCTGTTTGATCTTACAAGTCATTTGCATAGCAGGTTGAAGACTTTTCATACCAATTTCAATTGACTTTGAAAAATGAAAGCAGGGTGCTAGCAAATGACTGATTCTGTCTAAAGAACGGATGGGGAAGTCCTAGTCACTTCCTCTGCATCCATTGCAGATGCAGGTGCGGAGGCTGGTCGCTGTGGTAACACCCACCCACATGGATCCTGGTCTCATGCTCACTGTGTGCGGCAACAAGGATGGGAGACAGCATTTTCTCTTATTAGCTCTTAAAATAAGCCCGGTATGACTAAATTGCAGCAGTTATACCTTAGAAATTAAGTAACTGCTTAATTTCTACAACATGGAGGTGTTCTTACTCTACTCCTAGACTACTGCAATTACTAAACTAAAAGGATGATCAAACTTAAAAAAAAAAAAAAACAAACCAAAAAACCCCCAAACCACTACCCCCCCCAAATTCCCAACCATCCTCCCACACCTGATACCCTAAACCTATCTCCAATTCATAGCAAACACCTTGGATCTCAAAATGCCACACTCCAAAAAGATCTTACTCTGCCTGAACTAAAATTCTGTGCAAGGAAGGAGTAATACTTAAATGTGTTATACTTACAGTAGTCAGGAATATATGTCAAGGTGAACACAGCCCCAAAGCTTAATGTATGCGAAACCTGCCAAAGCTATTAATTAGCTGACGGAATGAGGAAAAGTAGTTGGTGCATGAACAAAAGCAGTAACTACAGAGACAGCAAAACCAGCCTTGAAATCTCTTTGTGAAGAGTTACACAGTGCAGATGGTCTTCTGTAGCCAAAGAGACAGTTTAAGAACTCTCAAGATGAAAGGTTGTTTTACTGAGGAGGTAGCTTGCAGATCTTTATGTAGATATAGAAGGTAAATTCACTCCTACCATTTCTGTGGAAGGTATTTCTCCAATCCAGTATGAACAATGCTTTGATTGGACTGCAAGAGAAAGTGGCTTGAGCAAGTCAAAAGATGGAACTATTCAAATACCTCCTGCTGTTCAAATAGTTGCATTTTGAGAGAAATAAAGTCTCATCCTGGGCAAGGAAAACTTGAAAAACTCTACTAGATCAATGCATTACGTGACCTAGACTGAGGATAAAACTTTACCCGTGGTATTTGGCTATCGTCTTCCCACAATCGCAACATCAGGTATGAAGTTCACTGGTTTCTGTGACCTCCGGCGTTAAATACTGCAATCCAGGAACACCAGCTGATCATCTCTACCACAAGAAGGTTTCAGATCTCAGCTGTGCCAAAAATCAGGTCAGAGAATTACGTCAGTGAATACTTCTAACCAGGGTCAACTTGAGTTCCAAAATGTTATTCTGGCTACTTAATGCCTTCACAATGTAACAACTGTTCTGACATTCCCACAGTGTGTGACAAATGGTTGACGGTGCACTATAACAGACTTATGCAGAACTGTAAAATCCTTCTTACTACACCTACCAGCAGCACCATGATTTTAGAGTGCTATTCAAGAAACACCTCCAGAGAGAAATCTTTTGCTCTACAGAACTCGTACAAAGTGGAGAAGACAGAAAATGACGCAGGCTAACAGAGAAAGATGCTCCTATAGGACAATACAAATGTCTTACTGCTTGTAATGGTACGGATCTCCTTTGGTGGTGGTTTGCCACTACACAGAAATACACAAGAGGATGCTTACCCAAAGCCAGTGGCAGTTGGTGCCATGTCAAGTCCCAGCACTGTCTTCTATAGATTGGAGAAGAGCAGGGCCAGCATAGTCAGCAAATGCCAAGGACAGGAAATTCAAAATGCCAAACCAAAAGACCAAACGAATCCTAAGCCATTAATTATTCTTTTTTTGAAGACCTCTTTCTTGATAAGCCTCTCAAGCTCCTCTATTCCTATCACTCACTAGAAATAGGATCACTCTCAGAAGCTTAATACTGCATTAACAATAGCTTCTTGCATTTAAATTACCCCACCTTACTGCAGCGTGGGGAAGGGAAATGGAAGAAGCATATTGGCCTTTCTGAACTCTTCCTTTGCCAGCGAAACCTGAGCTTATTTGGATTACCTTAAAAACTTTCTTCCAAACTATTTAACACCCAAAACCAAATAACAAACACACGTTACACAAAAACCTACAGCTATGGATAAAGCAGTCAAAGTAACTTAGCCTAGCAGATACTTCAAGAAAAAACCAAATATTTTCCCCAAACAATTGCACTTCAGGAAAAAAACCCACCCAAAGCTTCAGTTCAGAAAGGGCATCACAAGCCAAAGAGAGCTTTAACAAATGCCTAGGTTTAGTCACATATTTTAATCCCACTGATTTCACTGGGATTTAAATGTTCACTTAATTTATGCATGCTGAACTTTTAAAGTGCTTTACTGGATATGGGCCAAAGGAAAGGGATGCCTCTTACAGCTTGCCCTTAAGAACCAGAATATTTCACCCTTAATACCAATAATTAAAACAGTTAAAGCAGTCCCTAAAGGCAGTGATGCAATAAGAAGATGCCTTTTCATCACCATTCCCTTTTTAAGGAGAGCTTAGAACAATCAAGTTGTCTTCCACAGACCCCACTGCCACAGGCAGAGTTTTGTCAGATGATTTGCACGGGTCCCCCTCCAATCTCTACAGTTCTGTGATCTTCCCTTTACCGTGTTCATATATAGTTACATCTCAAGCATCTTGGGTATCGATCCTCAAACCTACCTAGGCTGACAAAGACTGCATACCATTGGACCATGTACTAAACTGGAGAGCTAGTCAACATATGTCAGAGCTCCCCAGTAGCAGAAAATTCACCAAGTGCTGACCAGCTATTCCACTGTAATGTACCAGCTGACTGCCCACAGTTAGTTTTAAATCATGCCAGGAGACAGCTACTCACACATCAGCACTGCTGCTCCTGGAAGCCCTTCCCATGCCATGACGGAGTGCACCTGCAAACAGACAAGCATTTGAAGTGCATAGTTTGAGAAACCTGTACAGGCCCAGGGTGCAGATAATGTCTAACTTGAGCCGAAGCTCATGACTCTGATTCCCCCTTCTTTTTTGTTACGGAAATTATTTTATTATGTGCTTTGTTTTAATAAAGTTTTGAGCTTTTTAAACTCAGAGGAGTAGTACATATGCACAGATAGATCGTTTTGTAGACAACAATTTATTACACAGTAACAAATAGAATAAGCTTTTATACAAATTAGGAAACTGTGACAAAGTATTAGCTAAGTATTACAGTACTAGACCATGTCTTAAGCTCTAATTTTTGATTTATAAGTCAATTGCACAGGATAGTTAATGCACAGGTACATCTCATTCATCAATAAATATTTCACTATTTAATACCCTCCAAGAGAAAGGAGAAAATCAGAAACTCAAGCCATTTGCAGATTACTTCAAGCATGGCTGTCATTCTGGAAATAACTACATTAATATCCATAAACATATATCCACCTTTCAGCACAGATGAATTTGGAGATCAACAGATCTAGTTAATGATGCATTAACATTCCCATCTGAAACTTGTTATGACCACATACAGCACCTCCCTCAGTGTCCAGCCAACATGTTGTAAAACTACCAGATCCCACCAGAAGGTAGCACTCTCAACCGAAGATTTAAACTGTTTTGTCCACCACATCAATGAGATTCAGCTATTTTATTTTTTGCTACCTACTTAATGAAAAGTGCTATGGTAATTTTTCTAAAGTAAAAAATTATTTCATGATGAGGATCTTAATTAAAGCAATACTGCTTATCAATATTACCAGGGCAGGAGAGGCTACTACCCATATCTAAAAGCTCCCTTGAATTTTAAGTACCTCACACCCTGATATTTTCATGCTTTAAAAGCATCAAGACTTTTAAAGACCTAATAAAACATCTGTGTTCTCACACTCATCTACAGATACACATAAGCAAGTCACAGATTCTTTGGTATTTTGAAACACACCCAAACATTAAAAAAAAAAAAGTGTCTTTTTTGACCATACTATTCAACCTGAATATACAAAACAGTTTGGTGAGCAAACCTGCCCTTTCCAGAACATAGATCAATAAATTTTGCATCATGTAAAAAGCTCAGCAGCTAGCCTGAGCTAGGTGTATCTGTCCCCTTTGTTCAATGAAGCAATAAAGCATCGTATGAAAGAAGCTCATTTGCCTTTCAGTAGAGGATCAACTGTCTTCTGAAGGTGCCTATGCGTCTACCTCTAATAGTGAGATTCTGGCATTCAGAGGCTAAAGGACCTAGAAGACTAGCTTACTTCTGGCACCTAGTCTATGGAGAGATGAATTCCACCCTTGAGCTCTGGAGCAAACGCACACATGTAGGGCTATATACAAAGTGCCAGGTCGTGACATGAAGCACATGTCCCTCACCTTCAGCAGACTGCATTTGAAGTTGCTTTATCTTCTGTAAGTTTGTGTGTACTGGAAGCTTTATCTTGGATTTTCACAGTTTAGGGTAGATTTTTAGCATTTTTATTTGAATGACTACAAATTCATTTGGCCTGGAAAACAACTGAGTAGGGTTTGTTTGTTTTTTAAAATCACCACAGAAAACAACAGCTGGTGTCAAGGAACACCAATCCCTGTAAATTCAGCCTGAAGAACCTCAAAGTTTTCACTCATCTTGCCTGTTCATTTTTAGCCTTCAGCATGTGTGACCAATTATACAATACTTTGCTTGCTATGAACAGGCACTTTTTCCTCACCTTTCCATTTAGTGTTCTTCCAGAATATGCAAAGACCACCTTTCAAGATTTTGCTGATCTGATTTCTGAAGTGTGTTACATAAGAGAAAGATTATCATTAAAAGAACAATTTACCACAGTATGAATATCTGACAATTTGTAGTTCTCTCTCAAAAAAACCCCAAAATCCCCAAAAAAGAAAAAAAAAGTGATAATGTTAACTTTAGTTTACTCAGTTCAGGTTTTGTTTTGCTTGCACAGCTCTTCATCTATCTGTCAGTTGCTGCCAGACACTGGACATGTGACCATGAGAGAGGAGAATGCAGTTGAAGCCAATTATTAGCTACAACCAAGGGACTGGAATGTCAGTGACTGATCCCAATAAATACATAAGGAAAGAAACTGAGGTTTGAAGGAGACATATTCTTAACACTGGAATATTAAACGACAGTATCTTCACTTCTGTAAAAGCTCCCTCTTTGCTTAGTTCATTTATGTTATGTGTCATCTTGTATACTCAATAGGAGGCTGTTACAACATATATAAACACATAAAACCTTATTTTAATGCACTATGTAAAAAAAAATAATCCCTGGATATTGAACAATTGAAACTGAAATATGGAGGAGAGAAAGGTATATTTATCATTTTGGGGCTAATGGATTTTTAAAAATCATGTTAAAACACAGAGGACATGGAAATTCATTTTTATGCTTAATTCTGTCAACATTTTTTCTTCTGACAGCTACACGTTTACCTTGTTTTTGTATAGGATGAGCAATTCCTCTCTGAAAACAGAAAATTTATGAAAAATGTATTTACAGTAAATATTATAACTCCAGTAGGTACCGCAGAAGCAGCTGGGAAGATCCAACGCTTTACTAACTCAGGAGAAACTTTGACACCACAGCCAGGCTTTTATGCATTCATCCCCTAACAGAGATAAGCAGCTTCCTAACAGAGATAAGCAGCTTCCTCCCAGAAATGCATGACTGCCTCTGTTAGCTGCTTGACTGCCAGAGAATGGAATAGGAAACTCTGAGGAGTTCAGGTTTTTCCCTGTATCAAACATCAAACGGTAGGAGAAAAAAATAAAAATCAAGCCTTTCTCATTCCTAAATCTATTATTCCAGTCTTTTCTCTGGATCTGAAAAAACTTCCACGATAACCTCATTGTCAGTACCAGCTCTAGACTCTCCAATACCTTTGCCCTGAAGCCCCCAAACTCCAGAATATGGATAAGCAGTGTGGAAGGTCCCCTATTCAAGGATGATACTCTGGTCTATTCTGAACACATCACAGCTACTGCTGTTTAGAGAATCTGAGGTTGTCAGAGAGAAGGAATTCCAGTTCAACAGTATCGTCAGTGGTCTCTACTGGTACATTACTTTTTTCCACAGGGGGTGAGTAATTCTGTACTTCATGTCTTGAAGCTAATATCCTTGAAGTCCCATTGCAAGAACATGCCTCTGGTTGTCTGATGCTGTCTGAGCAAATATGGTTTGGATGGTAAATTCCTGGACAGGAATTGGGTTGGCAATGACTAGGGACGTAGTATTTAGTTGCTACTGGACTTGATTCTATTTGATTATGAAAAGGATTATTAGCCATGCAACAGGTCTGGAGACAGTTACTATTTTTGAATCCATGATGAAGGCCTAATTTAGCAATAAGGGGCTTCCCAACATTAACCTCCTTTCTTTCATCCATTGTATCTTCTATTCCTGGATACTCATAGTGCAAGCAAACAGTGAAGATCAAGTGTTCCTGCAAAAGAGGAAGGGAGGGGGGGAGAAAAAAAAGTTACCCTTCCTCCTCAAATAAACAATATAGGAAACACTTACAAAGGCACAGCCTACTAGAGGAGACTAACCTTTTCAGGAGCTAAAGACATGTATTAGGCAAGACTTGTTTACTGAGGACCTCTTTTGGTTAATACTTGCTCACCTGATAGTCTTTACTTCTGGAAGCACTTGTATTACACCAGCTACCAAAAGCACTGAAGAAGAGATACCACGTGATACCAAGCACAGATGTTCATGACACAAAAGATACAGAGATAAACTTAACAGTGCCAGAGTATGTTGAAGTGAGAACGTTTACAAAAACCGTGCCCAAGAGTACAGGTTGGAATGAAAGGAGATGATATGTAACATTTTAATCTCCTAACTAATGACTTTGTAAGATGCAGGTCTGCTTCAGGTCACATTCTTCTTGTACTACAGGGCGCTGGAACATTCCCACAGTGTGCAATACACGATCCTCACAAAAATAATCATCTTGTCAAAGTTCAGTACAGGCCTGGAAAATAAAGTAACTTACACTACGGTATCAGGATTGCATGTGCGCTGATTCCTTGGCTTTTATTTTTCAGCTAAGAAACTGAAGTCACTAAATTGTGCTAGTAGCCATTTTTTCCCTCCAAAGAACATGTTACTCATTATGTAGACAATACACAGCTACCTCAACAGAACTGCAAAGCAACATGATTAATCTAAATTATCTAAACAAACTTGTGAGGAATAATATATATTAACCCTTAGTTTTTGCAGTGAACTTAGCCTGGTGTAGAGGCAGTGTTTGGGAAGGTCCTTTGATACTAAATAGCTTCCAGTTTCCTCGGGAGTTCCTTTATTGGCCTCTTTAGGATCCACATCCAGGTCCTGTTGCAAGAAAGAAATGAGAACTTAATTGAAGGTACAGAATTTGTAGATCATAAAATAGTTAGCAGTATTTCTTTTTATAAAGTCAGCATTTTCTTATTCTTAAAAGAAAAGAAAATGCCAATCTTGGATTACTTGCAAAAGCTGCTGAAACCACTGCTAGTCACAGGCAGATGGAGTTACATTTGAGTAGGTTACCCTCTTTTGCTGATGGTTCCTGTCAGATTTGCTATGCTTGCTTCAGGGTTGCTTTTTTTTTTAACCTAACTTCTACTATGAAGTACAGTACTGTAACACTAATGCTGTGGGCTAAAAATACATGTATTTATTATGCACATTAACTGAAATATTTTATTCATAATGCATCAGTAATGTCCTGTTTGTTCTATCTAAAAAGGTTTTCTGCCCCATGTCCTCTTTCATAGACATCAAAAAAGACAGTTTTTTGCCCCAAGGAGCTTTCTGTTTTACTCTTATCCTTCACCTTACTGTGATCAGGTGTGTAACATCAATGGAACTGGACAGGATCACCCAGGTGTACAAGAACCATAAAACTAAAGCCTAAGCAACCTTGTCCTGCAAGGTAGATGTGTCCTCAGGTCACATAGGAGCTATTGACATTTAACTTCTTTAATTAAATATAACAAATAATTGATATTAGACAATAAAAAACAAAGGAAACTTTGAAAAAGATAACCCCAGGTTAATTTGAATGTATTTTTATATATATTAAAAATATGCATTTTAAAAGTAAACGTGTGTACAGACACACATGTAAGCACCTCATGTCAACAGTTTAGACCCTTTTTATTACAAAAGATGCAGTTCAATGTGGATAGACCAGACAATTTTCAGCTTCAGTGGAGGGAGATCACCAAGACAACAATAGGAAGCACTTACAAGTGCGAAGTCTGTAACGTAGGCTCTGCAAACTACTATTTCAGGTGGCTTCTTTACTATTCGTGTGTAGATTATCATGACATTGGAAAACTCAGCTGCGAACCCCAACTGAATCTGAACACCACATTTGAATTCAAGATACCTACTTTCTGGAAGCTCTGCAAATAAATAACACATCATTACATTCTAAATAAAACTTAGCATATGTATTTTCTTTTTTTAAATTTTGTTTTAAATTCAGAAGTTTTAAAAGGTATAGACCTCTTCTTCTGCCCTCCCTCTACCTATCACATATTTACACTGAAGCAAACCAGGTTAGAAGCTAACCAGGCAGCAACATTTTTTGCTAGTATCACATGGTAACTGGCAGACACTGCCAGAGAGAGCTGACTCCACTTCTGCTTCACAGGTTTCTCACCAATCTCTGTGCAACTAGCAAGGCAACGTTTACTGTAAATAGGATATAGCTTGCTGACCCAACAAATTGTTTACATATCTATAATCAAACCGGTAAGATTAACATGGTCTATATTCAATACATGCGACACAGCTGTAGCATTATAAGAACCTTTGAATTTCACAGAAAACAAGTTTCAGGTACATTTTTTTTCCTTTCGCATCCTATGCACACGTTCACAAAGCCCAGCCTGCAGCATTTTTCTTCTTTATATTGTGGTTCTTTCTCAATCCATAGGAATGTATCTGAAAGTGCTCAAGGGTCAATAACATCATTCTGTGTCTGTATGCTTTGTATTAATTTTTCTACTCCCACTGAAAGTGGATTATTTAACATTATCATAGACATACCTTTATATAAATATAAAGGTTATTCTCTTCCCAAATTCCAAACGCATTCTCTTCAATGCATGGCTTAAAACAAATAAACTAAGATAACGTTATGTCTTTATAGTTTTTGTTTTGCATTTCAATCATTTAACAAACAAGAATTAAGGGCTTAATTCCACAAATAAAAATCTACATCTGTGAAAGAGTCTGCCTACATGACTAGTTGTCTCAAAAATGCCACGCTTGACCTACTGCCCAATCCGTCAAAATTTTAAAATGTACTCCAACACATCTAGGTGAAAAGGTAAAAAGGTCTTAAACCCCACTGCCCTTCTTAAAAGAAGTCTAGAAAGCCTGAACTGATCTCACCCTTATTCTAGTTTTCTTAGTTGTATACACTGAAAACTCCTTTTCATCATGCACTTTTACCATACAGTTCACCTGGCTATTTTAGGTGATGACTTTAGGATGAGATTAATGACATCTTAAAAGTGTCAGTTAGACACAAACAGACTACTGAGAGACTATCCCAGGAGGTAGACATAATGTAAGTCCCCCCTACAGTGTTTGAGTGGTCTTAAATATACTTACTTACTGAGGATGAATTCCACCTGTTCATTACAATCTCATGTAGAGGTAAACCCCAACACAAAAATTTCCAAGATCTGAACATACTAATGACAATTCAGATATTAATTTCTTCCATTTCCATTCAATATCACAACCCACAGACTAGAGATTATTAAGGAAGTACATCATCTTATTTTTCCCATCATGCCAGTAGGATCATCTAAAAGTAGACTGTACTATACCATGAGCTTTGGCCCACTGCAGGTTCCGTGCTAGAGATTCTGCAGAAGATACGGTTTGTTGAATGGGATCAGTTAATGCCCTTTTCTCAGACAAACTGCTGCGGATTTCCAAAGCTTGCTTGCCTTTGGTAAGGTGACACTTGCCCATATCTAAAAAATAAGATGAACATAGTTTTCTTTCAAAATCACTACTGCTGGAATTCCAACTAAATGAAGTACATCACTGCAATGTTGTGTGGTTGCTATGGTTATGCCAGTGTCAGCACATCCATAAAAACTTGCAGTTCTAGAAGTATTCATTGCTCAGCTATTCATTCACTTAAGGCTAAAACAGCATGCCAGATGCCTGCAGAGAATCCTGAGGGTTTTGCATGTCTCCTAGTCAACATGCTCTCACATTTCTTCTCAAGACCAGTTCAAGCAATATCACAGCTCTGATTCAGTAAGGCCCTAATTAAAGTGACTAATTTCAAGAATGTGAATAATACCATTGGAGGGGATTTCTAAAGAATTGGAGGCAAGTGGAATATTTTAGGGGTCAATAAAGGGGCCAATACTGTTTATTGAACATCATCACTAATGACCTGGATGACAGGAGAGAGTGCAACCTCAGCAAGTCTGCAGATGATTAAAAACTGAGAGGAGCAGCTGATACACCAGAGGATTGTGCTGCCATTCAGAGGGACCTGGACAGGCTGGGCAGAGAAGAATCTCATGAAGTTCAACAATGGGAAATACTGAGTCCTGCAGCTGGGCAGGAATAACCCCATGCAGCAGTACAGAAAGGGGACCGACTCTCTGGAAAGCAGCTCTGCAGAGAAGGACCTTGGGACCTGGTGGACACCCAGCTGACCATGAGCCAGCTATGCATTCTTGTAGTAAAGGCATCCAACAGGAATAGCGTTGCCAGCAGGACAAGGGAGGTGATCCTTCCTCTCTTGTCAGCACTGGTGAGGCCACATCTGGAGTCTGTGTCCACTGCTGGGCTCACCAGTACAAAAATGACATGTACATACTGGAGAGAATGCAATGAAGGGTCATAGAGATGAGGGGCCTGGAGCATCTTTCTTATAATGAGGTGCTGAGAGAGGTGAGACTGTTTAGACTGGAGAGAACATGGCTCAGGGGACTTCTTATCACTATGTATAAATACTTGATGAGGGAAAGTAAAATAGTGCCAGACTCTTCTCAGTCAAGACCACTGACAGTACAAGAGGAAGGAGATGCAAACTGATATAGAGAAAATTCCACTTAACCATAAGAAACAACTTCTTACTCTAAGGGTGATCAAACACCGGGACAGGCTGTGCAGGGAGATTGTGGAGTCTCCATCCTTCAAGACATTTAAAACCCACATGGACAAGGTCCTGAGCAACCGGCTATAGTTTACTCTGCTTTGAGCAGCAGGGTTGGACTTGACAATCTCCACAGGTCCTTTCCACCTTTAACCAGTTTGTGATTCAAACTTACTCCAATTTATTAGGGTCTCCCTGTATTTGTTCAATTACATTTAAAAGTGACATTTTCAGATAGTTTTGCTGCATGTAGAAGGTCAAAACCTATAGCCTGCAAAGGGAATTAAAAAAATCCTAGAAAATTTCCATTTATGAGTTCATTAAAAGAAAAAAGAAACAACAAAGGCTATTTACATGGAATACTTTTAACATGAAGACTCCTTTGGAACATTTTCAAGTGTCATCAGTGTACCAATGTACTCATTAGCACCCAGTGTCTGGTACTAGTGACAACAATGGTTGTCACGTTACCCGACAAATCAATCTTTCTCTCCACTCTAAGTTCAAGAATGAGGTAAGTAATAGGTCACATGTCAGAACATCTACAGCATGTGACATTACCTGGCAGTACAGATGAAGCAGTAAGAGTCAGTCGTATTTTACCGGACATTTGGGGAAGTGCAAGGAAAATGGGTGCCGGTGGAATTGTGACATGTTCTTATGGGGAAGCCATGAAGATGGGGGGAAGAGGAGAGAGAAATCTTAGAGAATACTAACCCACTTAAGAACACCCAAAAGCAATGACAAAAAGGATGAGGGGAGGGAGAGGGTGAGAATATTTTTTGATATTTGTTCATTATAAAATTTGTAAACTTCTTATGCAAGTTGAAAGACTGATTGGTCTATGACCATTGCAGAATGCAAGTGGGTGTCTGTTCTACTACTACTCCTGCTTTAAACAGGTTGACAATGGGAAAATGAGGGATAAAAACTAAAGATGTAGTATATATGTATACTACAGATATAGTACTGATGCTAGGATGAGTGAATTACAGGGTTGTCTTTTCATAAAACAGTAACAGTCAGAATGTCCCAGAAGGCAAGAAAGAGGACAGAAAGGGAAGATATTGGGGCCTGCTTCAAAACAAAGTTTCAGGAATTTGGGCCTAAACACAGCTATAGCTAGCTCTGGTTTCTACCACTGCAAATGAGAGGACAGCAAATTATCAAATTCTTCCTTTGTATTTAGGTAATGGCAAAATTGAGTAGTACTGTAAGCAAATAAGAAGTAAAAATCTTAATGCAAAGAGCACTCTTGTCTGACTGCCCCTGGCAAAAGAACAATATTGCCCTGTGTGGGGCAGGGGGGAATCTACTTCTGCCCTAGGTTTTAGAATAATCATTTTAGTTTTACCATCTGCAGATCCTATTTCTTCAGGTGAATTCTCAGATCTTCTGAAATTTTATTTAACTTTTCACAGAAACTTCGTGGAAAGTTTAACAGATAAGACTGAAAATACAGAATGGTAAGCTTGTTTTATGGGATCTAGTCAAGCAGCACACCAACTATAAGCAAAAAGACAGAGAATATATATAAGAATATATACCAAACAAGCAAGTGGTAACCAAGAACCATCACATTTCAATTTACACCCTGGGGCTATGCTGGATTCCTAGTACGATCAGTTTGACATAAACTCCATGCTTATATTTCAGCTAGTCAACCAATGATCTCTTCCCTTTCCTCAGTAGAGCACTGACAGAAGCTCTGTTGGTTTGACAGCAGAACTTTACTGTGCATTTAGGATTCTCTTGGATTTTTTTCTGCTTTTTGGATCCCTGTCAAAAGACAGACTGGCCAAAATTCTGAGACCTGCAGTTGCACCAAGAACACTGGAAACCACAGCAGAACTTGGCTGATTACATACATTACCTACAAATAACAGAATCTTATACAGACAGCTAATGGCTGTATCTATTCTTCTATGTTTTGAGCAAATGTTTGCACAGAAACAACACATTTTCCCTCAACAGTTTTCACTTTAGCACTTCTCCCATTGATTATAAAAGATAATTACTGAACCAGGCATATTAAAACAGTGGATTGCCCTTTATAGTGCACTTACACCCTTTGATAGAGAGCAAATCAATTATCATCACTATAGGACTCTTTGAGGTAGATAGGACTCAGTTAATTGTTTAAATGAACATGGAAATGACTGGACTACCACTAGCAGCTGACACCACAAGACGGAAGAGTAATAATTTTTGTGGATGGACAATTCAAAGCTCCATGCAAAAAGACACTCAGAACAAGTAAGGATCACTATTAAAGAAGCTCACATCCCTTTATAATATCATGATCCTTGTTAATGTGCTGCCCAGTAGCACCTGCTTCTTGATAAAAGTTGCTATTTTAACAAAACGCAGCAAGAAAGAGCTTAAAGTAGTGTAACACATTCACCATGAAAAGAACGACATTTAAGCAAAGAAGTTTTTAGTAATGCAGGTTGAGAAGACTGTTAGTGCAGCAAGCTGGAGTTCACCTTCTGCAACCTCATCAAGCAGTACAGTAATCTTCTTGTCTTCCAACAAACGGTCCTTCAAGAACTTCATGAAGATTCCATTGGCCAACCCTGACTGCTGAATTTCAAAAGCTTCTGCTCCTTGGCACCTATGAGATCACCAATATCAGAAAAGGAAAAAAACACTAAAACATCTGCATGATTAAGGTCAACATGAGGACAAAAGGAGTAAAGTTATGTTGGGAATGGGGGAAAGAAACCCTACAATTTGAAAACCAGGTTGTGTCTATGGCCAACCTGCTCTTCGTGTTCATTTGCAAGCAACTCATCCCGGGAAGATTTCACTTTCGATCAGGCCACAGACCAGAGCTGATGTCAAACTGTATATGAGGAGCTTAAATTTCTCATAGAAGACTTCATTAAAGCTCTTGACTACTTCTGTTCAACAGCTTTTGCACTTGACTTGAAAACTGACAAGAGAGGTGTTATTTAGCTTTCTGCTTAAGCAACCTCTTCAAATAGTTTCAATTGCAGTTGTAACTTTATTCTTTACACCTAGAACAGGAAACACAAGGGCCAGTCTATATGCTACTCCTTCAATAATTTATTGATTTATATTTTTAACACTTTTTTTTTCTAGAAATTTAACTTGCATTAACAGAGGAGACATGTGACCAAAGAGGGTACAGCACATATGTTATAGTTCATCAACTGCTCCACAGTACTGGACCTTCTGTACAAGCTCACACTGCAGTAAGTACTATTACTAAGTACACAGAACACAACTCCTCTTTCCCCATCAGCACAAAAAACCAGAACATTATGGGTCTGAGGGTAAAATTTGCTTTTTTCTTCTCTGCATTTTTTTCATCTCTAATAAATAATACTTAGATAAGTAGAGCACTCCTACAAGTAACCATGGGATAAAGATCAGGAACACTGTCCAGCAGTTTCTGGTTTGCTGAATGCAGTTCTCTCACTGGTGTTACCCTATATCTGAATGGGAAAGTTAAATACTGGGAATCATTATGTATGCATTTCCACAGCCAGTTAGACTGTGGAATGATTCAAAGAACAAAGTAAAAAAAAACAAAACAGTATGAGGACACAGATATGGATATAAGTTACTGGTCCTTTAACATCACAGTTAGTATTTTTCTGTAAAAGATTAGCTATACAATCTCAGTGGTCATTTATGGCTTCAAAACCTCTGTGGCATAGCAGGAGAAAAACTTCCTTACGTTGCATATCCAAAAACAATGTTGGCTGTAACCTTCAGAGCATCTAAGATAAGAATTGTGTCATCATATTCATTTCTGCAATAAATGGAAACACAAAAAAGTAAAATAATAATTTGAGAACTAATAATAGTAACAAACTCTACAGTTGTTCAACATACTGGAACAGCATAGTTTAGAAAGGGTTATTTTTTTCTCTCCTACAATTCTGTAATGAATCCTGACTGCTAAAAGCTAAAAATCAGCATCATCAACACTCTTCATGAAGACAATCTAACGACACAGTCAGACATCATGCATTACCCAGATGAGGGCATACTATATTAACCAATATAAAGTCTGGCTACAATCTCTTAAAAAATTATTTCTGATAACTAGCCATTTTAGGTTATAACAAAAACTATATTAATTTATTTTATTTATTTATTTTCAAAACATAGTGTCTGCATAGTTAACATGAGGCTTATGTAGCTCTATTTTCTGTTTGGACAGCAGATTGTGAAGCTGAATTGGATCATTGGCATTTCATTAGCAGTGATGTTTAGAGGCTCTACAAACACTAAAGCACTAGCAATTTTGTATTACAAAACATTCCTCAGAGACCAGTTTTCAGAAGTGCTGACTCAAGAGCTGATTTCAAGTGCAAGTTTCAGCAAGCATAGTAGTCTCTTAACATGGAATGAAAATAGTACTTTGTTTAGAAAAATCTGATAAACCAGTTGATTTTTAAGCTCTAAGTAAAGATACAACATCCCCAGCATAAAAGCAGTCCACGAAATCCAGGCCTCTGAAGAATTCTAAAATAAGCACTTCACTTGAGCCCTTCTGTCAAATTAACATGCCTTTGATCATATGGATTCTCCTTCCCCCTGTAATGATGAAGACAGTTAATGATGCCAGGGGAAAGGGTCATTTTTCTTCTTTAAGATGCTTAATTTCACTTTTACTTAGTAAGACTGATGCTTTATAACTTTTAAAAAACAACAGAAAAGAAGAAATAAATGTCATTCAAATCAAGAAGCATGTATCTACCCATGGAAACAGAAAGTCTAATCACCAGCTTCACATTTCTATCCAAGGCCAAAGGCAAATTAATTCTATGAATGAATCCTATTGACCTTAAAAGCATTCAGGTGCAGGCTGTCAATTCTCAGAACCATGAACTTTCAAGTACAGTGAATTCTCAGCCTAGACTAAAGATTTCTCCTCAGTGTGAAGTCCAGCCTTCTCTCAAGATCCCTTGCTATTCTCTCAAAGTGGCTATTCAGTTTTATTTGTTCATTTTGAGAATAGGCTCAGTTTTAATCTGTTGCTTCAGTGAATAAACTGAACTTCACAGTTGGTTCCCAAAACTACAGTCATTATACCCTCTCCCTCTTATCGTGAAGCAAAAACGTCCCTCAAACATCTAATGTCAGTTCTCACTATTCATAAATTATGAAATTATACCTTTTCCGACACATATCCAGTAGGAATACATTAAGTCCTGTCTCTTTTTCCTGCATTAGTTTGAGGATGTTCTGCACGCACAGACAGTTTGCAGATCGGTAGGGATTTGGAGCATCAACAGGAACCATGAAACTGTTTCCGTAGTTCTCGTAGCCGTGGCCAGCATAGTATAACAAACCTGAGAGTTCAAAATATATGTGACTGAAAACACAGTTCAAGAGTACATTGGAACATTTCTATAAATTTTAGCATAGTCAAAAACTTCATGCACTATGTCCACACTATATGTCTGTGGGAGATTAAGATCATTCAAGCTACTCCAAGCAGGTTTTTTTAATATCAATATGCCTTTGTTAATACAGGAAGGAAGGGGAGGTGGGGGGGGGGGGGGGATGACACACCACATTAACATCAACTTCACGATACACAGACACAACAAATTAAAAAAAAAATTCACTCATGCAATAGAATCAATTAGATACTTGCATCAAACGCACAAAGCTAAATACTCTTTAAAATGCTTTAAGTAGAGGTATGACCTCTAACAGAAATAATCAGTTATATAAGTCACAGATATGAACAAGGAAATGTGTCAACTGTAAAACATCATCTTCACCTCTGCAATTAGGCAAAGCAAAAGCTTTGAGTTGCAGCGAATCAGTGCAGATTTTATAGATAGAAAAAAATAATGGTGAATGGTTTGGATGGATATTTTTTTTTTCAAATGAGAGATGCTGTCATCTTTAAAATTATTCTTTTTTTTTTTTTCTTTACTTACCATTAATCATTAGTAATTCTTAAAAGTACTTCAACTAGAAAAAAAAACCAGAGAAAAACCTTGCTTGCACTATGACAGCATTTTGCAAGTTTTGAATTTTGCTGTTTTCTCCATAGAGTCAGTTTCTGCATTTGTTTTTGTCTTTTTTTATAGGGAGGGATAAGAAATATTTTTACATCCAGGAAAAAAAAAGAAATTATTCCATGATCACGTTTGGTAGGACTCCAAAGCACATTCCCATTACCAAACTACCAACAACTCATTTTTAGCTGATTGCATCTACATCTCTTTACAGGTACAGACTCATGACTCTTGTGAGTCTACTAAACAAATTCTTTGCATGCTTACCTAGACACAAAAGATTATCCTACATTCACCTCCCTCATGTGTCAATACACAACAGACTACAATATTTTAAGATTTAAAATCTTCAATAAAACATGCAATAGTTTTGTATAAAGAAAACATATCATGCAATTAAAAAAAAGCTCTTCTTAACCCTGAAAAAGGGAACTGCAACAGAGGGCTTAGATTTTACTTATATGAAATAAAACATCATATCAATTTGCAGTAAGATTAGATGATCTTAGCATTAATAACCTCTACTGCCTTACAATGAAGTTACCAGAAACTTGTATGATTAAATGGAATTTTCCTATTGTCTGTTTCCAGTGCTGGTTTTGATTATCTATGGCAAGTTCCATCTTCTAAACAGAACTTTTATTTATCTATACAAAGCAGTCTAAGGGTCAGATCTTCAATTAGTACATAGTGCTGCAACCAAATAAAAGTCAACAGAGACGGGACAATTTATGCTAAGTGGAGATACTGTCTTCTTACATCATTATTCTTACTAAAAATAGCTGTGAAATTTATGTCACAAAACTTGAATATTCAGAAAAAACAAAATAAGCTTTACCCTGACATACTAAAATGATCTACATTTAAATCAGCTTGTGTAGGCAGGTATGCTAGATGTTTTTACCTTTTTATTATAGATAGCTACAACAAATGAAAATATTTCTCTCACACAGCCCTGCACTTTCTGTAAAGGAATACCAAGATATAACTATAGCCCTTCAAATTAAGCCTTCGGTTCTCTTTTACTTGTAAGCTTTCAAGTCATTAACAACTATGCCAAGACCTTGCAAACTGCACCATTCAATCAACAGTGCTCAATTTCTTTTTATGGGAAACATGCATAGACAAGATAAGCAGCCAGCAAGTGCATACAAGGTAAACTCCAGGATGCAGTTTCACTTAAACAAAGAGCCTAATGGTTATTAATCTGCCAGAATCTTGGAAAATGGCAACAGCTTTATTTAATTAAAAGTTAGATTTCTAAAGGGCACAGAATTTAAAGTATATGATTAAAAACTTAAAAAAATAAGGGTACTATTGGGCTATTTATAAGAGTCCAATGGTTACCTGAGACAGGGCAGTGTAAAGAGAGCTAAAAATGAAGTTAAGCACCATGTGCATGACTCCATGTCAGATCCTAAGTTAAAAGGAAACTCTTAAATGTGATTTCCACAGAGTTTGCATCTGGACCTAAATCAATGTTATATTTGAGACTATATATAACCGAGCGTATGTTAGATAAGTAATTGGACTGACTGAAGGAAACAAGTCTCTAATGTAAAGTGTGATTTATCAGAGTATTTCCTCAATGAATATAAATATATCAGAAATAACAACTACATTTCTTTTATATCCTTGGCAGATGACTGTGCTATGCTTATTTGATGAGTACCTGCAACAGTTAATATGTTGAGCTCAAGGTCAGAAATAAATCTCTGCATACCCAGAGTAAGCAGAGTAAAGATGTTTGGAGGGCCTCATTAGACACTCTGACACAATTTTAAGTAGGCTCAAGTTCCTCATAGACGTCAGCATTGAAGTGATATCTGCCTCTCTCTTGCCTTTCTCTCTCTCTTCTTTTTAAAAAAGAAAGCAGCCTAACTATATTTAGCCTTAAAACATATGGGTTTATGCTTTTACCCTTTGTGGAATACAATATTAATTGCACCCTACATTTAGAACAATATAAAATAAGACAGAGAAGACAAATCATCATCACTTTGTTTACTACTCCTGCTCTTAAGGAACAGTATCTGAAATGCCACTTTCCTGGCAGTAAGAAAGAATTACACAAGGTTGTATTAGGTATCATAAATACGTGTAACAAGGACTAAACAGAAGTCGCCACTATGCCTCTTCTATTTGGAGCTATGCCCACTAAAAATGCAATAAATCATTATCTATTTGTGCACTGACAGCATCTTTTATATGCTTTAAGCCATTAATAGTGACTATCCAGAAAGAACAAAGTGACCTTTTAAATTGAAGTAGTTATTGCTGAACAGTACTGAAAGAATGCTCTACTTACCTTTCAGAAATATCAACTTGCTGGGAAAATGCAACTGCAAAAACATGCTTTACAAGAGCTTTCATACGGTGCTGGTGAGAAACTCATTAAACCATTTTAGTACTTTATGTTCTAAATTCATGCCAACAATTATAGGAAAAAATTGAGAAAATGCAAGAATCTAAAAGCTCACTCAAATGTATAAGCACATCTATTTTCCCAGGGAACAAAAAAAGAAAACTGCTATCAGAAAGAGTACTAAACTTTACTGCCATAATTAGTCTTCATGTCATGCAAGTTTTGGCTCTGACATAAATGCCCAAATGTCAGATCAGCCAGTTCTGCACAGACAGAGCATCAGGTAACACACCATTAAAAAAGCCATACTAAGAAATAACCTGACCTTGTGTTCCAAAAAAGAATCAAATAATGTTTTCTCAGGTGGGTATTACTATAGGAATTCTGCAATTTAAATAATTAGGACAACTGGCAGAACTTTCTGCTCTCTGTTCTAAATAATTTCTGGAATTATTTATCCAACCTTAGCTTTTAGAAAAATGACAAAAATAGTGGCAGTCAGCAGCAAACTCCTCAAAGCCCACAGAAGAACTTTTCTTACACTCCAAGCCAGGTCAGTCTAGGCCTTTTCCACATAGAACATGAAGGTCTTTGCTCTGTGCATCAATTCCACCATGCCCTCCCCCAGCTAGCACAGCCACCAGTTCTATCTTGTATTTATTCCCTCAAAATCAAGTTTATGCAAGACAAGGAATCCCAACATATGAGTAATTATCTAAGAATCAACGCATATCAGTAGTGGCAATGCATACCAGACCTGACTGGTTAGTCATTATCCCAGCAGAAGGCACCTCCTGTGCAGTATATGGAGGAGAGCTTAAAATTATTACTAATATTCTATTACAGGTATCTTATAAATGGATGTGTGACTCAAATAACAAAAAACAGAGGAAAAAAGAGAAACGTGTTAAACACACATCTTTTGGTATGCATAGTCTGGCTTAATTTGTCCTCCTATATCTTAAACCAATACTGATGAGATACTGCAGTACAATCATTAGAGCAATACTGCAATTTAGAGGTGAAAGCCTTCCATTTTTGTGGGGTGTTATTTTTAAGTCTGAAGGGTTTAAGGAAAAAAAAAAAAAAAAAAGGGGCTGCTGCCTGCTTAAGCAGCATAACCACTATTAAGCCTTCCATCTAATGTGCAAAGACACACAGAAATAATAAATTTTATACTCTATATTCAGACCTTCCACAGAGCTGTGAAACAATAGTTGTACCTAAGTTCAAACAGGAATCTTAGTATTCAATTCAGTGAAAAATCCTTTATCACTGACACCTGCAGCAAGTCAGAACCCGAAGTTCATAGCTCACCAATTTCTCAGTTAATGCCTTTCCTTATGCAAGGTATATTCTGCAAAGGATAATGTGAATTCTTCTCAGTTTTATTTTACTTCCTTAAAGTGCATACACATAACTTGAGAACTACATTTTCATTTTACATAAACAAACTTCCTTCCGATTCACTTTTTGAAGTAGAAATGCAGGTTTGCACAACTCTCACTCCCCGTCAAGTACATTATGAAAAACTCTGTGCTTGCCAGATCAGTATCACAATAACTGAAAGGAACCAGCAATTCAAAATAAGGATTTCTACTTAACCTGAAAACTTGGCAAAAAAGAAGAGTGTAAAAAAGATATCCCATTCTCCCCGCCTCCACCCCAACACACCTGGTATCAGAGCACAGCTGACTGTCAAGGCAAAGAAAAGCACACTTCTTCCTCTGTTCTTTACAGAGCTGGCGAGCGAGGACTAAGAGAGCAGAGCAGCCCCTCCCAAAAAGCACCAGAAGGACGGAAATCCAGAAGGAAAAAGCATTCTGCAGACATCCAGTAGAAAAGACACAATGAACAGAAGGGTCCCACCAGCAAGCTGAGAACATATTCCATGCTGTACTTAGGGCTGTTCCCCACCTCCCCAACAGAAATGCAACCTAGCAGTCTAAGCATGCCAAGGGATTGGCCAGCCCTAAACAAATCATTAAATTGCAGGCATGGGGAAGGGAGGAGGACAACAAAACAGAAGTTTACGAAGAGGGTATGCAAGAGGTCTCCTAAAGGCAGCAAGGACTGCTGTCCAAGACTACACGTAGTCTTGTATACACAGTTTTCAACTATGCTGCTACTAGCTTGTTTCCATAATACACTAATACAGGTGACACAACAGGCTATTCTTGCTCTTCCTTAAAAGACTACTACAAACTAGTACTAATGACTTAGTATAAATGTGCATCTTCTGCACAGCATGTTGTCAAATATGCTACACAGATCCAGCAGCTTTTAACAAACACATGAGTACTATCAAACAAAAAAGTGCACTGCAGTTTTAGGTGTGGTAGAAGAAAAAAGTTCAAATATTTTATCTGTTCTACAAATAAGCAAACAGTAACATTTTAACCAAAGTCAAAGGATATGCTGGTGGGTGTTCTTAACTTACTTTTCCCATTCTGCATACATGCTATTCACCATGAAGTTTGTTTTGCTATCACATGTAGTGAGCTGGCAGAGGTAAATACCAGATGTTTGTGTACTTGATACATCACAAAACTGATCTACTTTAGAGAGGATATCACATGTTCTTACCATATACTCCTTTGTCCAGGAGAAGTAAAAATTCATCCACTGCATTTCGCATTTCGGATTCAGTAAGATCCAGCAAAGAAACAACTTTGAAATCCAGCTGTCTTAGCAAATTGGTCAATTCATAGACATCGACCATTGGAGCCTTGAGCTGGGGGTGATTCCAGTAGCTCATATTTCCTATTAACAGAGCTACCTTGTCTGTTGCTGCAAAGAAAAAGGAAAAAAACCCCATCATCACATTTATATATTCCATGGGTTCAATACCTTTAAATTTAATTTCTTCCAAAGTGAAAATAGTATACAGTCTCACTTCAGGCATAATATTTTATGGGATTTCAAGTCATCCTACATCAATAATACAGCTCAACCCTCTTCTCATCCAAAAAAAACTATTTCAGCATGGTTTGACAGTCAACATATCTGAACTGTGATGCATCTCAGACTGGATAATCTGTCAAGAAATAAGTCACTCAGGCTATCTCCCATTTCTTTCATTTCTCTGAAAGCATAGACAATTACTGAATTCCCCCATGCAAGAAGAAATTTAATAAACATGAAAAGTCTTATGGCAGGTTGCCAAAGCTACAGGCAGTATACTTTCCCCGAAACATCAAAATTTTTTATGCTTATCAAAAAGCAAACAAAAAACCACCACACACAAAAGACCACTTTCAAATCTCCATCTCCCATGTCCCGTCTCTCTAAAACACGGTACATTTAGGTGGAAACTTTGACAGGTCAGCAGTAAAAGTCTTTTTTTCTCTTTGTTAAAGTTTCTTTTTACTGTTGCTCTGGTTAAAAACAATTTTAGAGTGATATGATAAATTTACAAAATGTGGAGGGAAGTCTACTGATATTCTCATAGTTTGAGATATGTTTGTTGTGATTTTAACAAAGTCTGAAGTAATTCTGTCATAAGTAAACAAAGCAGCAATGAAAGGGTAAAAAAAAGTCACATTAACAGAAATGCTTTAGAGACCACTAGCCTAATTTTTATCAAAAATTTGCACAGTTAAGTTACAGAAAGGCACTTATTCAAATCAAGGCATTTCCTCCCTGGTTTGTTACTTCTCCCCTCCAACAGGAACTATTGTCCCACAGCTCTGGTGGCAAATGAGATCACATGAATGCCCCAAACCTGCTTCAGAGTCAGTAACCCCACACAGCTAGATCCAGGCGAGAATCTCTGTCTGTAGCCTCAATGTCTAACATTTCACCTTCTTCAAACAAGATGTTTTCAACATTTTTGCAGCTGGAAAACCTCCAGGGTCTTGAACAGTGTGAACTATTTTAAACAGCACCGACAGTGACAGTGGCATACTGTCATTGAAAAACACTTTTAAAAGTACAAGCTTTTTAATTAATTTAGAAAATATGAATCAAGACTGGGGAGCAGATACACTCCCTCTCACACTGATGAACCTGAAAGAGTGGTGAAATTTCGACAGAGGCCAGCAGGCTTTCCACCTGGTTTAGCATCAACAAGACAACATGCATGACCACAGTCAAGTCCACCATGCAAATTTAAGAATGTGATTAAAAAACCCCAGCAACTGTTCTTCATAACACACATATACTATCCATCTATCTTTATAAGCTTCAGCTGAGGATCAAAGCATCCACCCACTGTGCATAGGAAGAGCTGAGCTTGCAGGGACAGCATACCCTTAGCAGACAGACTACCATTCCTTTTTATCACACCATCCTAATAGCACTATCTCCAACTGTCAAAGTATTCAAAGTAATGGAGTAACACACTGGCTAAAGTCAAGGCCAGAGGAATTTGAAACAGTAAACTGAAACAGATGAGAAGTTGTAGACGCTCCACTGGGTCACTAAAAATACTGGTGCCCTCACCACAGTTTACTACTGAAAGGGCATGCAAGCATTATAAAGGACTATAAAAATACACAGAAGTCTCCCTCCCTGCAGCTATTTACATGCACTACAGTTATTTCACTAGCAGTGGTAGAAGCAGCAATATTCAGAAGCAGCAAAATCTATTTCCTAGATAGGAAATATATAGCTCATTATAGCTACAAACCTACTTACCAACAGGTCTGTCATTTGATTGTTCCTGTAGGTCTGCTTGAAATAGATTAAAAGAGCAGATCATCAGTAATTACAGTCATAGCTGGCCATGTCAGAAAATGAACTGCATGTTCCATACAGCCATAGGCTATTGGTACTACTTTGCCTAATACGTTACTAGTTTAAGACAAAGAAGTGCTCTTTTTTGTTGTTGTTTTGATGTGGTTTTGGGGTGTTGTTTTGCTGTTGTTGTTTACCTGATTTCTTTCACCCTTTTCCAGCAAACATAGCCTAATAGGATATGAATAGCTAGTTCTATAAATTAAGAAATAATATACTTACAGTATAATTTTGAATCTTACAAACTGCACATCAGCATTTTCAGTAACAACAGTTTACCCTCTCCAAATGAAATGCAGATATGAAAGATAGGTGATGCTTAGCAGGGATGACCACCTGTACGTGAAAATTCTTTTATTTTTAATTCACAGAGGGATGGTAGAGCCAATGCTGTGCCAAGAGGAACAGGTAAGTGATAGGCCAAAGTGGTACACTTTGAATAACATGTTACATATCACAATAGTACCACTTCAGTGACTAAAACTAAGTGTTGGCAAAAGTAAACGTATCTTTGATGTCTAACCCAGGAAATTATATGTCCTTTGTGATTTGAGATTTTGGGAACACTGTATCAGGGATAATCCCTTACAGAGCACTACTCCAGATCTACATTTCTATAATAAACATCAAACTGGCTTCAAATCACATTAGCTTACTTGAACATGAATGTAGGAAATATACCATTTCACCACATCATTGGTGACAGCCAGACACCTTACATCTTTTTCACCTTAATCATCTGGAAAAGCATCAACATACTAAAACTTAGAATCCAAAGAAGCCACAAACAAGAAAGCAAAAGATAATTCCTTCTGTATTTGTATAAGTATACATGCAGTATAAAAGACCAGCTTTATGTGATTTTACAAAGATAATAACAACCCTATGATGCATTATATTCTTCAAGTTAATTTATTGGAACCAGAAAGCTGTGCTGCTCTTAACACGATATCTGCCCCTATTAAATCCCCAGTTATAAACACATCCAAATAATGTAAACTATATATTGTAACCCAGCTAAGCTTCAGTGATTTGTAATGTAAAATGAAGATGCGAAATTAAAGTTTTTCAAAACTTATCACTTACCTGGTTTTTGAAGATCACTTAGATCTTCTGTGAAGAAATACACCAATAAAATCATAGTTTAAACAAGCAGCAAAAAATACATTTTTATTAAAAATATAATTAAGTGTCATGCCATTATTAATTGAAGCTGAATATTAGAAAACAAACTACCTTTCTAAAATACTTCTGGCTTTGCATTTCTGTAAAGCTATCCTTTCATATGTTTATTCCACACACAGAGAAGAGAAAATCCTGCATCGATATACTAAGCTATGCTAGACACAGCATTATAATATAGTCAATCTCAAAACAAAGGGAGAGACAAATACTATGTCTCAATCCCACAGGCATGCAAGCAGCTTAAATGAATAAGGAACAAGGTATTAGAATCACTCATTTGAAAAATACATGTTTGAAGGACTGCTGAAAAAGCAATATCCTGAGCAAGAAATATTACTTTGCAAAGCCATGTGTATTCAGAAAGACTTCAGATACAACTTTCAAACATTCTAAGCTACCACAGGTTTCACCTATTTATTCTGAGAACACTGGAAACCCTGGAAAAGAAAAACAGTTTATCTGAAGCACAAGAGGTCTCTTGGAGCAGGCCTGCTCCATGCAGTGGAGCCCTAGGCAGACCTCTTAAGCCACAAAAGCAGGCTCATATATCTGCATGGGAGACTGCAGTGACATGAGGTGATACTACTGTATGTGTTAATGTAGATTCACAGCAGAATGATGTTACATCCAAGCAAACTATAGTTTGGGTATAGACCCCCCCAGACAATACAGTGGTTACCTTCTGCTTCAAAGGACAGTTGACTTACAGGTAACTAGGAGGCATCTGCATAGCACTATCACGTAACACAGACACCCCCCCAAGCCAGAAAAGATGTGAAGGCTCAAACTGACAATTGGCCTCAGAAACTATGCCATGGAAGTGGCTGATGCCAAAATGTCTGTCACTTGTATGTTCCAGTGAGTGACAGTACACAATCCCCTCACAGCGTTAAACCTTTAACAAAAGGGCTAAAGGGCAACATCTGCTCTGGTTAAACTTTGAACAAGAAATGCTGCAGAGTGGTTTAATTCCAGGGAAATTTTACGATTCTGTGAAAAAGCAGGGTAGAGACCCATTTATTGTACTTCGCAAATGCATTTGTTTTTTTCATTGTTTGGAGGTAAGTTGGCAGGGGTGGTGACTGCTGTAAGTTGCCTTACATCTATTTACATCATAGGGGGTCACATATATTACAGACTGAGATGCTCAGTAATCAAGGGATGGCATCAACATTAAAGGTCACAATACACTTCTTCCTCCCCATTGCAGCAATGTAAAGGGGAACAGAAATCATCCTAATAAGGCTGCTGGAAACACCACTTGCAGACACAGAGCTGACAGTGGAACTAGCTTTATCCAGCTCTGTAAGGTCACCCAGGTTCCTAAACATCTTCAGCTTTTCTTGCAAGTATGTTGCCTCCCGAGCCCAGCCAAAGAAATCTCAAGATCTTTACATTTCACTCTAAGCGCAAGACACAAAAATAGTGCAAAAATCAAACACCTTTGAATACTACAGAAGAAGAAAGTAGCTTGCTTTTTCTCCCATGTGCTCTAGATCATGGTATCAAGGCAAAGAAGAGAGAAGCACATGCAAAAGGAACACTGCATCACACATCAGCATTTTAAAATAGACTGAAGCTGTTAACCCACACATGCTTTTCAGCAACACACTCAACAGTCTGTCATCCCCACCATTAACTTTTAAAAATTGATTCACAGCTAAAGATTTACTTTACCTTCTGCACACTCCACTGCCATAGCTTTCCTTCCTTGTGTTTTAAGGGGGCAGGGGAGAAAATTGGAAGACAATTGCTCTCAGCGATGAGAGTTAGCACACAAAGTGGAAGACAAAGGTCAATTCCAATCTTCTCTGCAACGTGGCTCATTTTATAGCAGTATAAATCAGCATTGACCACAACACTATATAGTAATTATTACTATAACTCAGAAGTACTAAACTAGAATATTTCTTAGGATAGGAAAGAACTTTCCATATGAATTATGCAATAGTATTCCCTGATAGATCTGGAAGCTATACAAACAGATCTTCTCTTTAGTTTACTGCAAACACATGCACACACACTAAACCATGTTACATTAATTTATTCTGCCTGCTATGAATAATCTCACCTGTCCTGATTGCTGAAGGGCTCAGTGTAACACAGTTCATTATCACCAACAAGTGTTAAACTGTTTTTTAGTTGTCAAAAAACATAAAGAAATGAGCTTGCAATCGGCTGACAAGCTGTGTACATGCTAGCAATGCCAAAGAGTGGTAGCACTTCGATGCTGGTTACCATAAAAACCCAAAGCACTTTCTAGCTTATAAAGCTCTAAAATTCCATTTGTTGCAAGCAAGCACAGCTATTTTAACAAATGGATACACTAAAAATACAGAAGGCATGCGCTTGGCTTTATACTGAAAGCTTCAAAAATAAATTCTAATGACAGGGAAGAAATTGATGAATCAGTTGATCTATATCAAACAGAAAACCTCCTTACCTATAACAACTTCTATCTTCTTGCTGTCTTGATCTTCCCGGTCATTGAATACATGACACCAATATGTCCCTTGATGCTCCACATCCACGTAAGTTACCTATGCAAGCATCATCACAGTCATTCCACCAGACCCCAGAAGAGTAGCTGTATCAGTTTCATTTAAGCCCACACGCAAGAAAGAATAAAAACAAAAAGCAAAGCCTAACCAAATCTAAAAGCTGCTGCTACCCTCATTCTTCAGTAAGCTGGACAGCACATATGTTTGTGGAATGACTGCTGGAAGTGACTTATTGATATGTTCTCCCCCCCCCCCCCCCTTAACGGGAGGTAAACCTCCAAGGTGGAATGCAGTGGATATGCAAGGAATCTGTTCCATAATAATTCCCTAAGCAACATAACCTGCAACCTTAGATGTTAGCAACACCAAGGGAGCTTGTTATGCTGACCCTAAGAGAAGCAATGTGGAGGGTGGAGCGGAGTGGAGACACCGCAGCCAGCTTCTGCGATATCATCACAGGGACAGGGAGCTGCAACGATAGGAACAAGAACAGTAGGTCCCTGCATTGAATCCACTGAAGCAAGGAGGTGAAATAATGGGGGTTCTGTCAACCTGCTGCCCTACTTCTCATTTATATCATAAGTGCCCTGTTCTGGAGTACTGACACAAAAAATCATGTCCTCTGGGTGAACTTTGTTCATTATAATCTCATTATAATACCAAAACACACCTCCAGCCCAAAAGCTACCTGCATCTAAAGTGTGACCACCCCTCACTGAGCATGCGCTCTGAATTTTCTCTAGCATGTACCTTTAAAAAGTAAAGCGAGGAGATTTTACAACAATCATAATAAAGGTATGTATGACTAGAGTCACTCAAGCTCCACCTAAAATAAGAAAATAATATAAAAGGGCTTAAGAGAGGAGGAATGCTTGGGAAGATACCATCATAGACAAGTCAGGAGGACATCACTGACTTCTGGGATCAGTCAACAGGCTGAACCTCTCTTTCTCCCCATAGGGACACCTATTGGGTAAGATTTGAACCCTTGGTTACACAGAGTGCTTCCCTGGGAAACTTAGAAATCTCTGTAGAGTTTTTCCATAATTTAGTGTGCTTGTAGTCGACTGTATTATTTGCACATGCTTTGCAGACAGTGTATTTATCACTGGCAATCCACAAGAACCTGTACTCCTGTTGCTTTAATAAACTGTACTGTTCATTAATCTATCCATGATAGTTCATTGAATGCAACCAAACTCCTTAAGTCTGGCCATTCTAGTTTGTTGAATGCAACTAAATGGAAAGTACAGTGTGCTATTAGTGCATCCGTAATTGTGGCAGTTCAATATATTGAACGTGACGGGACTTACGGTGCTGCATTGGGCATCACTCAGAATCTAAGCCTAGCCACCCCCAACCCCTCTGATATCTGAGGATAAGCTGGAATGCAAGGGGGTTTATCTTCTGCCAAACCTCTTCACTCTTTAACGCGACAACGTTCTAGAAATGCTTTCAGTTGAAGAATACAAATCCACCTCACAGGCTTGAGATGCATTAAGCACTGAATGCAACAGCTCATACAAATCAGAGTGCTTTGCAGTGCAAGATAGAAAGAGCAGCTTTCACTTTTACTGATATTTAATCTTTGTTACATCAATACGTCACACCAATCCAAAATACGCTATAGCCTTACATCCCACCACCTGAAACATGTTCAAGATCAAAATTATGTACCCCAGAGCCTCAGAACAGTATGGGCAAGTGAGTAACAGTAGAGGAGAACAACTTCTAGTGAGCGCTTCCATAAGAGGTTATCAAGGCTATGAAGAAGTTATTTTCTTCAAGGAAGCTTTACGTGGTAAGTGAAACACATCAGTCCCCCAAGGCTGGCACTTTGCAGTAACTTACCATGTAGACATTTTTGCTCCCATTTGCCAAGGGAAATCCATTTCTGAACCACTGGTAATGAGGAATTGGGTTTCCAACAGCTCCACATTCTAGTACCAAAGCATCCCCCACTGTCAGATTTTGTGGCTGAGGCTGAATACAAATGCGCAACTTGTTTTCAGGCAAACCAGTTAAGCTCCCTTAAAAAAAAAATTAATAAAAAAAGAAAAGAAAGGATGAGACAATCTAACTGCATATAGATAACAAGAACTGACGACATATGGCTGCATCTTTGTGTAACTATAACAGACTTTTAATAGCAATGAAGTTACCTGGCCTTTAAGAGTATGCTAAAAATGAGTAAAATGGCTTTCCAGTTCTTCAGTTGAAAAGCAAAAAGGAATGCACAGTAAATATACCTCAGAAGTAAAAAAACCCAAACGACTCTTTGCATTATTTATTCCTGCCTGTAGGATTATAAAGGCTGCAGAGAAAGGAGCAAGTACAAAGAAGAGTGGCTACTGAAGGA
The DNA here is from genome assembly GCF_929443795.1 of Astur gentilis. Taxonomy (NCBI): domain Eukaryota; kingdom Metazoa; phylum Chordata; class Aves; order Accipitriformes; family Accipitridae; genus Astur; species Astur gentilis. The sequence goes on along the minus strand of NC_064919.1, from coordinate 89,326,923 downwards.
CAGACTGAGGATCCAACTTGTGTGCAAGTGTGTACACAGGAATAAGAATTTAAAACTTAAAATCAGTTAGTTTTAGCATATCCCTATTCTTCTCATTCTAAACTGAGCATCAAACCTTATGGTAAATATACCAAAAAAGTGCAAAGCTAAAAACACTTTAACAAACACCGGCTGCTGACATGTCCCCACATAGAAATGTCTTTGGCAAAGACCTTTTCAGAAAACCCTAAATGCATTAAATACTTGTCCAGCCGACGTAAGTTTCTATATATGATAAACTTTATTGAAACAAAATGTTGAAATTAATTTTTAAAACATCCACTACACATACCAGAGTCCTCCATTGAAAAGGTTTCTGATCTCTGTGTACTGAACAGTTCGATTAACTGACACATACTACAGCAAGGCCAGACCTACTTGTAAAGGTCACACCAGTGATCTTTTATCTCAGCTGCAAGGTCACTCATCTTTACTTTTAGGCTACGTATGTAGACACGTGCTTTGTCATCAGAGCTATTCATGACTGACAATTAGGGGGTGATGACATTTTCTTTTGCATAATAAAATAAAGGGAGACAATGATATGTATATCTCTGTTCTACTAGTGTCTGAGCTTCTTGGCGCATTATAAATTTGTACTTCAGAGATTTTACAAACAGGTGTTTCATATTTATGATCAATGTTGACTAGCATTTTTAAAAGAAAGCCATATTTCCTAATGCAGACTTGATACTGGTAAAAAGACTGACAGATACCTGAGCATGTTCTATGACCACTGCTGTATGCCATTTCAAATACAGAGACCCTGGCTTACTGTGTTCTCTATCAACTTCTATAATGGTGTTGCTTTGTTGGTTTGGTTTTTTTCTTACAAAAAACTTTGTTTTCTATAAGTTTTATCATAGAAAAGATTTTTATGTACCAAAATAAACTTTACTCCCTTTCACTCAGCTGTTTACAGAACCTTCTCTCCGCCCTCCCTCCCTCTCAATGTCCCAGTTTGATATCATGATCTTTCAACAAAATGTAAAGAACTGAATTCCCTTTAGGGCAGGAAGACAGAAGCAAGATAAGAAGGAAATGAACTGCTGTTGTAGTCAAATTAGACAGGATTAGTTTTTAAGACAAGGACCACAGAAGTTACAGATAGTGAAAGAGAACATAAGATTGAAAGATAACATGGTTTCTGTCTCCAGTGGGATCCCTTACCTGCCATCTCATTTCCATGCCCTTGTCGGTATAGCCTGTTGTACCACTCACAAAATACACTAATTAGCCTGTACCAGTATCTTTCAGAATTGTGTCTGGCTGCCTCACTCATCACAAGCTCACAAGACAGCTGTGAAAGACAGCTTTTACAGAATGGAGAATGGTCGAGCTCTCATCGAACAGAAAGCAATGAAAAGAGGAGGAAAAAAGTGTCTGAAAAAAGAAAGCAACCAAGGGAAAAAGGAAAAGGAAAAAAAGACAGCCAGCAGCTGAAATAGAGGATTTCATACCTAGTCAACATTTGCAGAAACAGTACTGTCAGTGTCCTGTAGTTCAACTGAAACACCAGTAATCCCAGGCCAAATGTTACAGAAGATGGAAAGCATTTATTCAGTGCAAGCACTACATACCCCTTTTAGGTTTCTTTGTAAGGACCCTAAGGGGGAAAGTCACAGGAAAGAGCAATCCATCCTGCCCCTCATCATTCTACCCATCACCAAGATCTAAACATTCTAAAATTCACTTCCATTATGGTTCCTGGTTGGCCAAGAGTCATGGAACATAAAGCAAGGCACTAGGCTGTGGATACCTGCTGCCCTTTAGTCACCAAAACTTTTGCCACAAGTGTGAAACAATATACTGCTGTTTTTCTCAATTTTTTCTTAAAAGTAGTCATTACAAGGTGATTAATCTTGGCTTCCTGGTGCAATCAGCAAGATCTAAAACTGCAGGTTTCTAACTGAATAGAACCTGAAATAGGAGCAAAGGAAAAGCAGAAGAAATAATTGCTTAGAAAAGTGACCAAGAGTATGTTCGAGATCAAGATGTAAAAAGGTCATCTCAAATGACATAGCAATAGCTTTTGATCTGTTACTGGAAGGTCGGTTCTCTCTGTTTTCCTGACATGAATCATTTTTATATGTGGGATGCAAGTGGAAAACACCTTTGACTTGTGACATAAGACAAAATAAGTACTCTTCACAGTCTGAAGGCAGTGCAGTTGATTTCTATCTCACTCATCTTTGGGCCAATAGCAAGCAAGTCCAAGCCATTTAATTAGAAAGTTTATAAATGGTAGACTTAGAGCATGAGTCAATGCCTATTTAATGCAACTGACTATTCTGTAAAAAAAAAACCAACCAAAAAACACAAAACACCAAAAAACCCCAAAACAAAACGAAAAAACCTACACACACCAGAAAACAAAAAGACGCCACTCCAGCAACCTCAGGAAACTGGAAATAAATGCATAGTATTAATATACTAGATCCAAGAAATAAATTTCCAAGATTTTCTTTATGTTCTAGTAACAAATTCCAGTATTAGCTGGATACTGTTGAGAAGACAGCTATTTAATCTTACTTGCTTTCTGCTATTATTCCATTCTTCTCACACTTCTGCCACTTCCATACTTTCATCATGTATGCAGCAGATGGAGATTAACCCATCACTGAAGCAGAGGTATCTTCAAGCCAGTGACATAAATTCATATGGACTTACATTGGTACAGTTGAATTACTATGGCTTTTCTTACGCGGGTAACACACACTTGACTGTTAGCTGATCATTTATAAAATCCATGAAGATGCAATTCACACCAAAGAGACTCAGTTTAACTCATGTGTTTCTTCCTCTCATAGGTTTATTTCAGTAAATTATTGGCATGTCGTCTTCACTGCTATCTGAGTTGATTATATGAAGTTGAAAAGATTGCATTAGCAAACATATTCTGCAACATACACAGCCATGGAGCACCAGCTTCTCTTTTCCCCAGATGTTCTGAGAAAGAATGAACGTGCTGGGCTTTGACCAATTTATCTTTCCTGATTGGTACATGTCAAAGATTGTGATAGCGTATTATGATCTGAAAAAATGACTGGAAGGGAGATCTATCACTTCACTCCCTGCCAAACCTTATTCCAGACCTCAGTCCTGTTTTCCTCATATTGCAGTTAACCCTCTTTCCATTCCACAGGTTTTTTAACGTGTCCAGGCCTCCAGCACGCGTGTGCTTTTCTTAAGTTTACTGTTTTGACCTTCTAGGCAAGGTAGGACTTCTTTCTAGGAAGGCAGAGAACCTCATTAGATTCTCCTTTACCCAAGTACCTATCTTCTCAGACTGCCAGCACACAGATAAAGGGGAAACAAACAGTCCTTACTATTATGCCAGAGCCCATGGGGCAGACATTCAGAATAGACTTTGTGTGTCCAGTCACTAGTAAGTTACAAGAGATAAACAGGTAAACAACAAGAGAGTTAAAGAACTGCTTTTTTGGTCCAAGAACCCTCTAAGAATTAAAAGGATCTGAGACTGTATATGTCTTCCATCTATCTGTTCTTATCCACCACTGTGGAACTTCATTTCTCTTCTGTTTTTGTGACCAGCACAAGAGCCCAATGACTGGATACCACATTTTTCATCAGCACTCTTTCATATCTGTCCAAGACAGCAACAGGGACCCAAGTTCCTCTAACAAGTGGGAAGACAGACTTTCAGAAGACAATGTTTTTGCCACTCACCATGAGATGTACCCTGGAGATCACAAACTTCAAGTCGTGCCCACCGACTGAACACAAAGGAAGATTCACTGTTCACTCGACAGATGTAAAAGCCAGAATCGTTTACATTCACTGGATTCAAAACCAGCTCTGGAGAATTACCATAGGGAACCTGAATTACAGGTGAACCAAGAAATATTTAAATTTAGATTGATTTATTCTAAACCAGGATCAAACATTAGAATATTTATTTCAATGTTCATAACACCAGCCTCAACTCCTTCATTTACTTGAAACTTTCAGATGAGAAAGTCTTGTTCTATGTATTTAGTAGCTCAGAGACAGGCTTTCTTCCAAGAATAACTCATATGCCTCTATTTACGACAATTCTGAGCTTTTAAGCCAGCTGAAAAGCTCTTCCTGAAATTAATAATTTTTACCTTTTTCCACAAATAACTTGGAATAATTTCTTAAGCACTACTCCAACCAGCATGTGTATTATATTCAGCTCTAGTCTTAAGATATATTCAACTATGACCAGGAAATTGTAGTATTCTTTCACAGAAAAATAATTTTTTGCTACATCTATATTTTAACTGCAATGAACAGGAAATTACTGTAATCATATTTTTTAAGCCATGTTTTGGATGATCTAGATAAACTTTTAGAAAGGTATAGGAAATGAGTTAAAAATTTCAGTCCTAACAGCAATTAAAATACCATAACTTACTGCATTTTTAAAAATAGCACTTAGAATAAAAAAACATTATGAAGAAAGTGCATTCATCTTGTAGAAAGATAACCAGGACCAGAAATATGGGCGTTAAGTGCTGCCATTCAAATTCCAGAGATACCAGCTCACATGCATTCCAGTATTTTACTGGAGAAGCCTGTGGCACCACTCTATTCAGGCCTTCAACTGTCCATTCTCAGGAAACCAGTTTCCATATGTCCAACCTGACAGTGATTGGCATTTGTTCCACTGTGGCAGTTTCTCAGTGGCCTGTGTTAAACTTCTTGGTAGGATGAGAGACAACTAAACTTACAGTTTCCTTACTGTCACATTCCAAGATTAGCCTCCAAGGATTAAGTCATCTGAAATAAGGAACCACCCTATTGTTTTAGCACATTGATAGGGTCATTTTGCAGCATTTCTTAAACCCTTATTTTATTAGTACACATAGCAAGCTTCTCTTACTGTAAATAAGAGTAACAGACTTAAAAAAAAAATCATCCAAAATCATTACCTATTATTTTCAGCATTTAAAACACCTATATTCTGTATCATCTACTACCTCTTTTTCCTGCTTGAACCACTGGTAATGCACAAATGGGTGTCCTGTTGCCCAACAACACAGCTTGACGACCTGACCAGAGAGCACTGCTTGAGAATCTGGCTGTACAACAATCTTTATACCTTTAAAAAAGAATTTACACAAAGGAAAGTTATTAAGAAATACAATTCCACAATTTAAATTTGCATTTAAATTGTCCTTTGAGCAAAGAAAGTTTCTGTCATTAAATGTACTTGAAAATTGTTTGTTTGTACTGTATATATGCGCAGTTCCAAGTAGTCTAAGACATTCAAAATTGTCTTCCATTATACAAAATCCATGCTCAAATTGATCAGTACTCTACAGAGTTTATCGAAGATTCAAAGTAGATCATTCAGACATTTTAATTTTTGGATACTTCAATCCCTCTTGCTCTCTTCTCACTAAAGCCAATAATACTTCCAATGGCATCACAGAAAGCTTCTAGGAAAGGTATTCCCAAGTTTTAAGTGTTTGCTCATTCCAAACAATTTCTTTGAGCTGTTAATCTTCAGCCTAAGATTACGCACAGCCTGAGGGATGGATCAAAACAGTACGAGTTAACTACAACATAGCGCATTTTTCTACTATTCCTCATGCAACCTCATTAGCTGAAACACTGGTTTCAGCTTTATGCCTTCGACTCCTGTAGAATGCAGGGCTGGGGTTTTCTTTTCCCAATATGCAAGGTAAAACTTTCCATGGCAAATTTTAACTGTCAGGAAATAGCATGTGTGAAATTCTGACACCAGCCTGATATGATCCAGTTATTTTCTTAACCTAGACCATTCCAGAGATCTTGTTACAGCATGACCCCAAAAACAGATCCACTGGTATAAGCAAGGTCACCAGAAGAAGAGGAGCAGGGGGAGAAGTCAACTGCAGAACAGAAAGTTTAACCTCACATTGCTGTCAAAAAAATACATGGACCTATGACCAAGGTGTTCAGCAACACTGAGCTGATAAGCCAACAAAAAAATCATTAGTTTAAAGCATTATTTGCTACGGATGGTAAAATGCATTTAACAACTCCTGTGGGACCACAAACAATACTACACATTAATGACTAGTTGTTACAATACTAGTGTTTTGGGTTAACCCCAGTGTGCAGATAAGCACCACACAGTCCCTTACCCCCAGTGGGATGGGGGAAGAGGGAAAGTAAGAATAAAAACAAGAAAACTTGGAGGCCAAAATAAAACTAACCAACAAACAATAATAATAATAATTGTTTAATAAGTGAAGGTTAAGTGGAAGAATAGGAAAGAAAACAAAACAAGTGATGCAAAGGCAATCACTCACCACTTCCTGTCAGTAGACCGATCGATGTCCAGCCAGTTCCTAAGCAAAAGATGACTAGGCCCTCCAAAACTCCCTCCTTCCCCTTTTATTGCTGAGCATGATGTTACATGGTAGGGAATATCTCTTTGGTTAGTTTGGGTCATCCGTCCAATTGTGTCCCCTCCCAGCCTATTGCACACTCCTAATCTATTCACTGGGGTGGCAGAGTGAGAAACAGAGAAGGCTTTGATGCTGTGCAAACACTGTTCAGCAAAAGCTAGAACATCGGTGTGTTATCAGTACTGATTTGGTCAAAAAATCTAAAACACAGCGCCGTATGAGCTGCTATGAAGAAAATTAATTCTATCCTAGCTACGGCCAGTACAACTAGTTACAGAAAAAGCACAGAAATAGTGAATGATACAGAGGCACTTCATCACCTTTTCAATACACTTAGAAATGAACAATCAGATACAGAACAGTTATACATACTAAAACTTTTTTTTTTTTTTTTTTTTTTTTTTTTTAGAGTCAGTCTAATTTCCCTGTTTTGGGAAAACATAGTTTCTTCTTTACAGCTTAATGAAAACACATTGCAGAAGCTGAAAGTGTAGTCTGGTACAGAAGCAGTAGTCCAGATTGCTGGGGGAATAATCTTACAGAACAGTATAGAGTAAACCAGACACTGTATAAAGAAGTAGCTGCAAAGAGATCACAAATATCCTGGTACAAGACTCAAGTTTATCATTTGCTACAAGCCTTCTTATTACACTCTGCCAGGAGTTTTCTTTTTGTCTGCTCCCCACCCCCCCGCCTCATGAATAACAGCTTAGCCGCACATCAGAACTTTTTCCTAACAGAGAATGTTTGAGGTAAGAAACCATAACAATTTGATCAATGGGCTGAAACCCATGTGGCCAACAGACTGAAACAGAGACATACGACATTTGGAAATCACATAATCTTTGTCTAGCAGGGAAGTGAGCTATATTAACTTCCTACACACACAGTCTTATTCTGAAGTAGTCGATCACACACGCAGCTACTCCAAAGTAGCTACAGGACTTGAAAATTCCCTACCTTTCTTTCTCTAAAATAACTTCCCTAACCCTGAATATCACTACCTCAGTTCCTCATTTAAGACTTCCTCTGCTGTTTTTCATAGTTAAGGGGAGTGTGTCAAGTACAGTTTTCGAGCATCAAAATCACCTAACATTAACCAAGACAAACAGGAATTATATTATTTCAATTTAAAGGACAGAAAAATTAAGAAGACTTGCTCTTTCCAAAGACCTCCACTTTTTTTTTTTAAAAATCTCTCCTGATTTGCATCACTAACATCTCTTAAGAAAGTAGTTGAGAAAAACAAATTCTCTGAAGATTAGTACTTTGCACTCCTTAGAAGCATTACAAACAAGTTCCAAGAAATCTGATTCATAATTTCTTCACAGTTCCATTTATTTTCCTGCGATTCTTTCAACACTACACAACTACTTCCTGCAAGCATCACAGAATTTAATGGTTCAAAAAGAAAACCTTCTGGCTCAATTTTCTGAATGATTACAAAAATACACAAATACTTCTTTAATTTTCCTTGGAAAAAGGAAAGTTTTACCATTGAGGATGGCAAACTGACATTTATGGTTACCAGACTTTGAAACATGCATTGCAAATGAAGTACTTATAATCTTAATGTTACGTTCTTAGCTTACACACTGGTAAACATTTTCAGTCATTTCTGGAAACTCAGCCTCAATTACTCACATTCAGATTGAAGTGCCTAAACTGCTGCAGTAAGAGACCTGCCTGGAGGGCAAAACACCTCTTTGCTCTTGTTTCAACCGCCACAAGTCAGTGAGGTTGCATAAGGACTAGACTGTAATACCACAAATCGCTTAATACGCCTTTTTTTCCTACTTAGCCTGGGAGAAAGCTCATCGTATTTCATTCATTTCCAGCAAGTTCACAACATGACAAAATAAAAAAAGGGAAGAAAAGAGATAGAGAGATGACGCAAGGAACAAGATGCCTAGGCTTTCTCATGACCAAAAAGGAGAAGTTTTAAAGTCATTATTACTATTATTACTACTATTTTGTGTCTTTATAGGAAGAAGATCTTTCATGGAGTTAATCCAATGTGATAGGCAAGTCTCTAAACTCTGAGATACAAACAAGGTCTGGAACTTGATTCTCAGAGTCCATGATTCTCCGAGAGATCCTTTATATTGCTGCAAACAAAGCAATGCCCCAACTTGTAACAATAGATCTCTGCCATAAAGGTCCTGAAGTAGTATCACTACCAAAACAGACCACTAAGAAGCATCAGAACTGTACACCCATTAACCAGTACACTCATAGGCTCATAAAGGTTTGTGTCTTTTTAACTACATCAACTAAGCTGATAGAAAACAGTCTAAGAAACCAGGATAACAGCTATAGAGGTCTTACATTAAACAATCCAATTCCTAAAGGAACTTGAGCAACACTTAAGCTCTTTTTGGTGTGTGAGAACAAATGGGCAGTTAGGAATTTGTACTTTGACTTCAAGTATCAACCACCCCTGAACATTTAAATAAACTCACTGCAAATATCAAGGCCTACCACTTCTTTTTAAATAGTTTAAAATTCTTTTTGACTTAAAATTTCTTCAAATACTCTTCGCTTTGGTTTCTCTTGGTTCCAGTTTCTCAGTCGCTATGAAGTTACCCAGTCCTCCTTAGAGGACGGTGAAACCTTTCTATTACAGATCATACTGTTCTGCAAGAGACTCATTTATAACAAGACCACCTCTGCAGTTCCAAGGGGTCTTGACAAAAGTCTACTTATTGGCTTGTTCTGCTCAATACAAGGATATATAAGCTATCTATCCAGTTCCCTAATCGATACCACTATCTCACAATTCTGCTAGTAGCAATTTCCTGTTTTACCCAGGATTTAGTCTTCATTACATATTTCAAAATGTAACCTGACTGACAGCCAGCCACACACAAACGCTCAGTTCAACAGTGGTGATACTCGAGATGATCGGAGATCAAGCAAGCACAACACTTTGGCTCAGTGCAGACACTCTGCAGCACAAATGTGAACCAGGACCATTCTTGTTTTCAATACTCCCCAAGTAACCACCATATGGAGAACAACAAAAAGGAACAAGCATTCATAGTGCAGGACAGCATACTACCACATATGCCTCCACCTCAACTCTTGCCCCTATAAGCGCAATCCACTCACACTGATATAACACCAATTCCCCTCTCCTCGCCAAGCCTGCAGTGGTATACTTCAGCTATCGTGTAACTCAAATCGCACCTCATTCAACACAACGTAGTCCTCCTAGTACAGTAAGAAGCAGCAGTCTTAACTAGATTGAACGGCTGCAAAGCATTACTGTAGTTTACTTGAAAAATTCCAAGGTTGTCCTAACAATGGTTCTCAGCCCATGGTTTCTTTTTTCACACTGTCCAAAAAAAATAGGACAGCTATTAGTATGAAAAGAAGCTTGCTAGTCTAATTTCCACTTCACGCTCTGAAGAGAAGCTTTTGTAACTTCCTAGTAGGCCAAATTTCACATCCTGAAGAAGGACATATAAAAGGGCCCTGGTTTTTTACTGTAGCAAGAAGCACTTGGTCTACATGGTCTTACACATACATTCCCTTTGCACTGCCCCACTTCCTAGACTTTTTGTGAAGCAGCAAGCTGAACGTGTTAGTAGAAAATCATCTAGTTCTACCCTAAGTTAGTCTGTTTTTCTGTCCAGTTAGCAAGTTGGACTGCATCCAATATGGGCCACAATTGGCACTAATTGGACCCTTCCCCTTCAATTAGGGTAAGCTATGAAAGGCAGTTAGTGAAACCTGTAGCCTGAACAGGTGGCTGGGAACACTACTTGTCTAACTCAACCATTTCAGTTCTATAAGCATCTCCCAAAGGCATAGCTTGATAGAGAATCCAAATCAGCAGAGGGAATGACAGCACCTGTCACATCCATGCAGCCAAGTCCAAGTCTACAACAATACTGCATTAAGCCTGCTTATCTACTTGCCTTACTTCTAATCTCCAAATCATATGAGCCAATTACTATGGTAATCATCATACAAATACCAATTACTAGAATTCAAACACTAAAGATGTTTTTACTTATTGAAGAAAATGAATACTTCAGTGTTCCCAGTGTAAAACACACAGGTGCAGTGAGAGCACAAACCAGAACTGACCTGAATGGCTGAGACACTGGAGAGCCTCTGTATGCTCCAGGGCCTGCAAGAACTCCACAAGCTCCACCACAGTGCAACCGCGATCTCCCAGTAGTTTCAGGAGACTCCAGCTGGGACTTCCTTCTGGCTCCAGCACTTTGAGGGAACACTGTTCTAAATCCAGAGGGCTACAAAATAATATGAGAAAGACATGGCATAGACCTTAGTACTCTTTCCTCAGAAAGGAGCAGAGTTAAAAATCACTTGTCAGCAAACAAATTAAAACAAAAAAATAGAGATGGGAAATTCCTAGCTGATTTGGACATATTTTCTTCAAGTTGCAGGAGTTCTGAGGTTATACAGTGACACCTCCACAGATAGAAAGTGGTAATAGTGACTTGCATTCTAGAAAACAAGAGATGCTTGTACCTAACAATTCTGACCAAATGTATTAAGAAATCCTCTAATTTTTACTATTTAAAGTCTCAGCAGAAAAACAAGTACAGCATCTTTCATTTTCATGTGCCTAATTCAGAAGCAGTAAAGAGTGAGTCAGAATCTAACTTGAAAGTCCAGGAAGACCTTGATTTTCAGAGTAGTTGTTAAAACAAGCGACTGCTGCAGCTTAACTGATACACACATCTACTGCTACAGTGCAGTTAACTGCTCCAGTAAGTTCATCTCAAGGTATAAACATGCATAGTTTTAAATTCTGGTGTTACGTCTTCATGCACTTTCAATCACAGCTGATTAAAATAACACAGATAATAAGGAAATGAATACAGCTATGGAAAGGGAACACAAGTTGATATATTCCCACTAAAAAGATTCATTGGTGTTTCTTTCATTAAATCACAGTGCCATGCAAACCTGGAGGCAAGATATTTTTGCTCATCACATAGACTTTTGTAGTATTTTACTGGGTGATACAGAGAGACAAACATAGCAACAGGCCCTACAGAGGGGTCACACTGTAGCCCTCAGGTTCTGTTTCCCTATATTAATACAGTCGTAATAGAGAAAGGACACATCTTCATAACATACATTCAGCGCTGCACTTGAAATGCCTCATTTTTTTGAGATATTACCCTCTAAACAAAATCTTGAAAAGCCACAGGAAGTAAAATGATCAAGAAGCAATCTAGAGAATGTGACCTAGGAAGAAAGAGTTGAAGAAAATGAATGCGTTTACCCTAATATAGGCAAGACGAACTATAGGGAACAGCCAACCCACATTTTCCGTGTTCCCTGCCTAGGGCAAGCAGTTGGCTGCATCCGTGCTGAGGAGAGTCAGGTGAGGTACAAGGGGATGCTTTCCAACCACAAAGGGGGCAAAGCAAAAAACCACACTGCTTGCACCCTGTTACTTCTCCGCTGGAAGCCCTCATGTGAGACTAAGCAAACATCTCCTAGAGGTGGGCTACACGTCCTCAATCCTACCTGCCCCAGCTTCGGTTAGGGGATGCTCCCTTCCTTTGTATGAATGAGGTATGGGTTCGCGGAGAGGGACGGTACAGCCACCACAGGCTGGGCAACTCAGGCAGAGGCAGCAAAGAAACAACTGCAGCATTCAGCTGCTGTTCTTCGCTCGAGTACAAACTTACCGAGGAGCTGGCAAGCAAAGACGAACCCACACCTGCTTCACCCTCGCTGCCCCTCCGCTGACTTCGAGACCGATACCACTCGTCGGCCGCGTCGCTCACGAACCCGTGTGCTCTCAGCAACGGGCGTGCTAGAGCGCGGCCTCAGGGAAGAAGGCTCCGGGAGGGACCCTGGCGCCGGCGCCTCCCCAGCCCCCGACCCCGCGGCGGCACCACGGCCTCAGCCTCTGCTCTGCCCGGGGCTGCGCCACCTGAGCCCCGCGGCTTCCCCGCCGCAGCAGCCGGCCCCCCGCCAGCCCCCCGACCCCGGCCGAGACTCCCGCCGAAGCCCCCTCCCGCCGCGCAGCCCAGGGCCGCGGGCCGCCCCCTCAGCCTCCCGTGCCGGCTGCCGCGCTCCCCGCCCGCTCCCGCAGGCCGCCCTCACCTCAGCCGGACTCTGCCGCGGCTCCCCGCTCGCTGCGCCAGGTCCCGCCAGCCTTTGCCGGGCGCTGCCCGGTCCAGCAGCTCGCTGAGCCTCCGGAGCAGCGGCTCCGCCAGGCGGCTGAGGGGCAGGGACCCCGGCGTGCTCCGCACCGGCTCCGACATCGCCGCCCTCCTGCCTCCCCAGCGACTGGGAGCCGCGGCCCGCCCGGGGCGGCGCTCCGGCCCGGAAGGACGCGCCGGGCGCAGCCGCACAGGGCGGCGCGGAGCGGTGCGGCGGGCCTCGCCTCAGGCACGGCGGGGCTGCTGCCCTCGCGCGCGGCGCGGCTTCGCGCCCTTCCCTGAGGGGACTCTCGGCCATGTCCGTGCCTGGGAGGCCTGTGGCCCTTCGGTAAGGGGAAGGACTTCCCTCGGCTCGGGAGTACGCGCTCTGGCGCTGCTGACAGCGTGAGGGAACCGGTCGGGGTTTTGTTTTACCAGTTTTGAAATGTTTACCAGTTCGAGCGTCTGACTTTTTGAGGCAGAGACCTGCTGCCAGTGCGGGCGTCTGGCGCTGAGAAGGCCAGACGTGGCCGGAGAGCAGCTCTCCTGTCTAGAGGGAAAGTAGTCTGGCAGGCAGGTAAACCAGGCAAAAATAGCACAACGCTGGGGACAGGGGTCTCGCTTTGAGGAGAATTAGCTTTAGCTAACTGCAGCTGACACAGCCATGGACTCTTCTCTGTGACACATACTTTCGCCACAGTCTCCTGTCAGTTCCCGGATAAGCAGGTGCCCAGCTTAAGGGGTCAGGCATCTTATGTGTCTTTTAGCAAGGCAGAGGAGGTACTGCTTGGGAAGAGTCTCCCAAGGACAGATGTTTCCTTGAACGCTCTCCATCACTGTTAATGGACAGAAGAGCGTGGCCATGATCTAAGGGGAATTCCCATCTTTATGGAATTACAGCTTGCTCAAAGTGGACTGAAAGTGCCTTAGAAAGTAATTTTACTAACATTTTTAATCACTGATCCAGTCATTCAAATGTGGCTGCCTGTATTTCTGAAGTATTTTTTTGTGTGACTGCAAGCTTGCCGTGCCTTCCCAGCAAGCAAGCTGGAAGTCAGGTAGCTGCAGTAGCACAGCATTGAGACCAAACTATAAGCATTGCTGTTCAGTAGAGTGTTGTCTCATGTGTTGTATTGCACTAGTCAAAACAGGCTTTACACATCTGCTTGCAGAGCAGATGACAGTACAGTATCTCTCCGGACATATGTGGGGCCAGAATCTCTGAAAAACAAGCCATTTAGTTAGACTTAACTTGAAGATATTGCGTTGAGACGCTTTTTCCTGTATCCTCAACCAATAGGTTATTTCTCCTAATTTAGGTGCAAAACCAATCTGCATGGCAAAATGGATACAGGTAAGACAGTGACTTTGGCTTCCTGATGATATGTAGTTATCCACAGCTGTGTATGATTTAACGTAGAGAATCAGGCAGGAGCCTTTTACTCACCTCAGCCTATGGTCTGTGCTTGTTGGGTGTCTTCCTACAATGTCAAACAGTTAAATTATCTCAGGTTGAATATGGTTTTAAATCCTGGTCTCTCATTTCTTTGGGGATTATTTTGACTATTAGGCTATTATATAAAACATAGATATCCCTGCTGCTATTCCTGAATGAGGGTGGTTGTATATTTTTTGCTGGACACACCAGTTTCCTTATCTGAGTCTAGATAATGCTGCGAGCAAGAAGTATTTAGCACGGTAGTATCTCATAACTATTTTTAGCTGTGCTTTCAGCAAAATGCTCAAGAAAAAAAATTGGCACAAAACCTGCTTTTCAGCCTTTTCTAGATCCCTTGAGCTCAGAGAGGTTTGTGCGATTCATTCAAGTTCCTCCTGTGTGAGACTTGGCTTCTTGCGTAACAGGAGTGGGAATACTTTCTTACTTCAGGATACACTTATTTGTCTTTGAGGAATGTGAATTGTTAGGTGAATTTTTTATGTAGTGATTGTTAAAAGTTCACTATCCACCTTTGGTGTCCTCAACCTACTTTTTAGGGATTGCAGATTTTCTCACGTTCAGCAGAACTTTTGTGTGCTTTAACTTCAAGCAAGTAAGAAATTCCCAATGTGTCTAGCAAAGCAGTTAAGCATGCTTAAACATGTGCTTTAAAAAACAACCCAGTGCTTTATTATGAAGAGCTAAGGCCAACACTTCCTCTCTCAAGGCCGTGAGGAAATTCCCTTGGACTTCTATGGAAGTAGGATGTACCCTGTCATCACTGCCAACGCTCGCGCTCTCTCCCGCTTGCTCTGGCTGAGGTGTTCCCAGGAAGAGCCATCTGCTGCATGTAACGAAATAGTCTCTCTTAAAAGTCAAACTGTTCTGTGATCAGACTTGCTATGCTAAGGTCACACTAGCAAAACAACACTGAAGCTTTCAGCTAGCTTCTCGGCTCTGAAACAACATGCGTAAATTAAATGTCTTTTGTCTTGTAACACAGAGTCAAACCACAGGCCTGGCCCACTTCTAGAAGTTAAGGAAAGAGCACTCAAGGGTAAGTGCACATTTATGATTTGAAGAGTCAAATTGTTTATACTTTTTAAACTACTTCTGTACTTTTTTCTCCTGTGTGCAAATAGAATGTGTATCATAAAAGAAAAATAAAGAAGAGCAAGTTATTTTATTCTTAAGGCACTACATGGAGTGATTTATACTGTTATTGAACAAGAAATATGATTTGTTATTTGCTTCTGCTGAAGTATAGTAATTTTTGCTCATCTTGATTTTTTTTTTTTTAAACATGTTGCATTTAGAATTCTGCTAAATGTTTCTGAAATTACACTCTGGTACTCTTCCCACCGAGTTTCAGCAAGACAAACAAAATTACAAAAATCATATGAAAGCTAGCTTTCTTCTCTAAAGAATGTGTAAGTGATACTAGGTATCCCAAAATATGCATTTTATTCTTTCTAAATATATATTGCATGGCCTAATACTCATTAGGTAAAAATTTCCTCCATTCCTGACAAAAAATCTGGTCACTTGGTAGCATGTAGATGATTATCAGGCTGCATGAATTGCTCACGCCAACAGTGTCAGATGCTTGACAAATGTTAAAAATAGATTAAGACAGATCAGTGTTAAGAGTTGTGCTGTGATTGTTTATTTTAATTACTCTATATTCATGTCTTTGTTAGAGATATACAGAACCAGTCATTTATTCTTCTTACATTTAGCCAATGAATTATATGGTGTTTTCTTTATACCATGGTGCTGTTTACAGTGAGCAGTACACTAATAATAAAAGTTGTCAAAAAGCTTCAGATGTCAGAAGTTGAAGAAACACAATATATCACAGTATATTTGGCAAGGACATATTTTCCACACATCTGCTTTTTGAACAGCCAAAACTTCACTGATGTTGTGCTTGTCCAGACCTTGTTAATACAATAGATATATGATAATTTGTTTAGATAACACAGTATTTTGCTAGTTTGATTTCTGACATTACACACTCTTTGACAGGAATGCTGCTCTAAATGTTTGATTTGATTGCAGTGTCTTGAAGGATTTATAGAAGAATAATATGGTTATAGTTATTGTTTGTATTCCACCGTTAGGGATTCCAGACAGAGCTGAGTCAGGCAGAACTATTGAGAGATACAGAAAAAAATGGCAAATGCAGTCTTTATAAATCCTTGCGTGCATGGGTTCTCACTACTCTTACCCCATCAAACGTTAGACTCTATAGTAATCAAACTGCTGTATAAATACTTACTGTAGCCCTATCATGAATAGAGTTCACAAAGTTATAACTGAATTCTAGAATTCCAGTTTCTGTTGTCTTGGAGGTTTTAACTTTTACAAGGTAACAACATTTAAGAATGTAGGCATGGTCACAACACTTTTAGAAAATGTTTTTATGTCTGTCTGGCACAATCGTTTTGGAAAGCTTGTGTAGGCTAGGAGTGGAGGAAAGTGGATTGGAAATTTCATGTGGAATTTGATTCCTTCAGTATTTATGGATGCATGGAAGAAAAAATATTCACAGAAGCATGCCAATATTGATGAAACTTTTAAAGGAAAATTTTTAGTAAGAGCTTTGATTTCTGTAAAGGAAAAGAGAACATGAAAATAAGCATTTAAATATGGCAAAACATTGACGGCAACCTTTTTGCAAAAAACAGTTGTATGTTTCCAATTGTAAATGTAAATATATTGTTTGTATTTCCATACAGGGAATATAATAGCTCTTTTAAGAAGTCTACATTGCTACGTAATGTCTGTGTTTATTGCATAACAGGAAAAGTCTATGTTTTGTTTTGTTTTGGAAGAAGAAAAATGCTAAACTTACGGAATTTGCTACAAAATAGAAAATCTGTGTTGAGAGATGCCCTGGGTGAGGAAGTGAAAAAATGTGTGTATTCCCAAACGCAAAACAGTTGGGAGGCTGGGAACAGGGAGTGGATGGAATTACGGCTATTGATTTCTTAGAGGAATGTTGCAGCTGTACAAATCACATGCAAAATCTTTGCAAGAAAGTTAAGACGTATTTGAGAAATATTTCCAGGGAGAATGGAAAGGGAATTAGCATTAACCTTGGAACATAACTGCATTTAAGTGGGACACTAAGATTTCACAGGCAACAGGATGACAGGATGTGTATTATACATAGAGTGCCATAGGTGGTCATTCTGGAAAGGATCTGTAAGGTTATTTGAGTGATTAGGCCAGTGATGTCTTTGTATCTCTGCAAACCAAGAATCTGAGTCAAAAAAACGCAACCCAAGAGTCAGGGTCATAAAAATACAAGCTTTGTTAGCAATAATATTTCATGTTAAGCTACATTGGCTACTGAAAGTTATTTACTATGCAAATCTGTTGCAGTGAGTGTTACTCTTTCACTTCTCATATACATATGGTAGGAATCACTGTGACTGTGGTATGTGGCTTTTCATGCCTAATTGTAAACAGTACAGTCATATTTATTGACAGAAATGCATATAAAGTCCTGTTTCCCTGAGCACCGTAGAAATCAATAATCACATATACAAGCCTTCTTGTGGCCAGCACTTCACTTTATGTCTGTAGTAAAGCACCTTTGTGTTTCCTCAGTACTGCCTCAGTACTTGATCATGCAGAGCGAGAACCGGGCCAGGCTGCAGCAGGACTCTGTTATATCCCACGTGTTGTGTTTTCTGTCTGTGCCAAATATAGAGTAAGGGAGGAATAGTGTGTTTGCAGCACTCATTCCACCACAATGCCAGTGTGAGGCAGGGGCATGGATACAGACCCAGGTGCAGGAAGTTCTGCCTAGTCCTACCTTTTAGACACTGCCCCTTTTAGATTTTTCTTGGGATTGTGTGGTTAGTGGAGATTCCTTTCTGCTTTTTTTGTTGTTTCTGTTCTGCTTTTGCTGCTTTCTCTCCCTTCAATCAATATAATAACATCCTGCTGTCCATACCAGCTAGCTTTCTGGTTGGATCTGTGTTGTATATGACCATCTCTGTTCATCATAAAGAAAGGTTTTGTGGTTATTAGTGTTTTGGTTTGGAGATTTTTCATGTTTATCTTAAATGAAGTCTAATTATATCCACCAGCTTTCTGATACAAGATCTCTATAAAGGGATGTATGAAAAGGTATATAGTATACCCTGTCAAGTGGAGAAGGAGCTATTGATAAATCTAAAGTTTAGTAGGATAGTCTAGGGGTGTCCTGGTTTCAGCTGGGATAGCTAATTGTCTTCCTAGTAGCTGGTACGGTGCAATGTTTTGAGTTCAGTATGCAAAGAATGTTGATAACACTGATGTTTTCAGTTGGTACTCAATAGTGTTTAGACTATAGTCAAGGATTTTTCAGCTTCTCAAGCCCAGCCAGAGAGAAGGCTGCAGGGGGGCACAAGAAGTTGGCACAGGACACAGCCAGGGCAGCTGACCCAAACTGGGTATTCCATACCATGTGACATCACATCTAGTGTATAAACTGGGGGGAGTGGGGGTGGGGGGAATTGCTGCTTGGGGACTAGCTGGGTGTCGATCGGCGGGTGGTGAGCAGTTGCCCTGCACATCATTTGTACATTCCAATCCTTTTACTACTACTGTTGTCATTTTATTAGTGTTAACTTTACCATTATTTGTTTCTTCTTTTCTGTTCTATTAAACCGTCCTTATCTCAACCCATGAATTTTACTTCTTTTCCCGATTTTCTCCCCCATCCTACTGGGTTGGGGGGGAGGGGGAGGAAGTGAGTGAGTGGCTGCGTGGTGCTTAGTTGCTGGCTGGGGTTGAACCACGACAAGGGGATAATAATTGTTTTTCCAAAGGGCAAATGCAGATCCCAAAGTTTAGCCTATGGAGTGGAGGTGATAGTAGGAAACTCTGCTGGCATTTGGGGAGTTTGTTGTCTCAGACCAAGTATCTCAGAATAAACAATGAAGCACATAAGCAAATGCTCCACTGACTGTCTAAGCAAGATGAGTCTGATGGAGAAGTGTTAGAAGAATAGTTGAGCAGACTGTATTATGCATGCATCTACATCCTCCTCATATATGCATATGTACAAAGGAGAAAGATTGTGCTTTTTGTACATAGGTTTAAATGTAGAAGTTCAATGAAAGTTAATTATTGACCAGTTAAGCAAAAGGGATCTGCCAGATTTTGTGTGGCCCTGCAAGTGTGGAGAATGGCAGATAAGTTACTGAAGACACGGTCTGTGGGATCTAAGGCTATTACAAACACCCATTATTTATGTAGCTATCATTTTTCTTGTGTTTTCAGGTATCCCAGACCCAGTGTCAACTTGGTATAAAGAGACCAAAATATTAGTTGATGGAAGGATATTTTTTAATATGAAACAGGGGGATTATCAGTTTCATTCCTTCTGTGTGTTTAGCTAAGATAACCCTTGGTGTGGGCTAATGCAGGTTCTTCTTTCCCACTCTTTTGCACTGATGTGGGTGTAAAGTGGGTCATTTTCAGAACAGGTACAGCCATACAGGGGTATTTATGCACTGATGTGGAGCTTTTAACGTACCTAGATAATGCTTTGGTTGTCAAAACATGTTTACATATGTTAATTGTACTGCAGTATTATACAAGGTTTAGGCATAGATCAGGTGCCCATTGTGCCAGGCAGCATGTGAATACACAGAACGCTCCCTGTCCCAACAGGCTTGTGTGGAATGATAAGGAGAGAGGCAATACATGGGTATAGACTGACAGGTCCTGTGAAAGGGGAGGAGGAGCAAGTGCATCTGAAAGATAGGAATAAATCCTATTGAATAAGGGTGTGGGCTGAGTAGGACTATACAGAGAACAGAGATTACATGATGAATAGATAGTAAATAAGAGAAAACCTTCAGAGAGGTAGTAAAGGGAATTTTTTCCACTGACTCCAGAGGACGTGAACACCACAGAAAGACACAAATTCTCTCCTGGACTTGTAAAATGCATAAGCTTTCTGTAGAAATAACTTCTGTGAATTTAAAATTGCTTACAAAGGAAGATTTATATTTATAACCAAATAAAGTGAAAAAAAATGTGATGCAAGATAGGAAAATTAATGGCCACTTTTTAAGTTTAATCAAATTTGTATATCTGTGTCAGTTAAAAAACTTTTTGCTGACATTAGGATTAAGCCCACAGCTCCTTTTGAAATCATTAGAAGTGGTTTCCGGTCCAAAACCACCTGCAAAATGGCTATTACTAAAAATTAAACTCATTTAAACATTGTTCTTTCCATGATAAAGTGTAATTTTTCAAAAATATTTCCATTAAAAAAATTGAATAAATGATCAAATATTGAACATTTTTTATATTAAAAATAAGTTTCAAATTGGGAAAAATGTTGGCATTTTAATGAAAATTTAAGTTTGAATAATAAAAATTTTATTTTAGAATTGGAATTTCAGACAACATTTTCACTATGAGTAAGTTTTTCAAACCGGTATGGAATTATGACAAATTATGAATTTTAAATAGAAAAGCTTTTTTTTTTTCCTGAAAATTTACTCAAATTTGTTTTATTATATATTTTCCTTAGGGAAATATTAAGTGATTGTTTTAGCCATTTTGATGCTTTTTCCAGCCATTCTTTTGCATAATATTATTTGAAACTGATCATTTTTCACGAACACTTTGATTATTTCCTGCCATAAAAAGATTTTGATGATGCATCTACAAATGTCTTTACCACCTATTGCTGCCTTGTTAATCTGACTATTCCAGGTTTTCATCGATTCTATATTTCTCCTAAATCATATGCAACCACAGATCTCAGGTCACTGTTTTCACGCTGCTGCCAGCTTTGTTTTCCCTTGTCCTTAGCTCCCAGGGCATTGAGCTTAGGCAACATCTGGCCTTGGTGATACACGTGCAGTTTTCTTTGTGGGAGTGGAGGCAGACCTGGGAGATGGGTGGAGGAAAGGGAAAAAGGAAACCATCATGTCCAGGGACAGTGAAGGGGAAATTCAAATTGTAGCTGCTCAGCAGTGGTAATTTGTGACCAAGGAATGATCTGTCATGGAGGGCAAGAAGGCCCAACTGTGGGAGGGGTTAAACTGGCTGGAAGCCAGAATGCCATAGACCAACTACTCCCTGTAAGGGAGTGAAGTTTCCCTTGGTGGTGAGATAAGAAACAGCCACAGTTTTGTCTTGTAGCTGTCCTGCAATGTGAGTGCTCGGGGGCCACCTTTGGGCACCAGAGCTCAGCTGAGGGATGGACCCACGGCTGGGCTGAGGTGCCCATGCAGCCACTCACAGGATTGGTGCTGGTGCCAGTGTATGTCAGGAATGGGCTCGTGACGATCTTTGCAGATTGCTTGTAGAACCACTTATGGCGGTAGGACTCTGCCTAATGCATTGTTCAGGAAATTTTTCTTTTTTTTTAAATTTAATTAAGCACAAATGCATGTTTAATTCGCCTCAAGGGGTATCTAAAAATTCCCCAACAATTGCTGCAGTTCTGGTCAGTAAGAGATGGCAAATATGTTTACAGATCATTAGAGAACCAAAATAGGCATCTTTCTTACCATTACCTGCTAAAACCTGGTGGTGTTAATTTCTCCTACATGGCTTTGCCTCACTGTCCTCCTGTCCTTAGATAGTACCTGATTCAACAAGTTAGCATCATTGGTTTCCAGAGCAAGACTTGAGACAAGCAGCCAGAATACTCTAATACGTTTAAATGTTTTCTTGTCTTCTTTTCACCAGATGTTCAAAACTCAGTTTGTTAGGAAATTAGCATATTTTCAGGTTACTAGTCAATAGCTGATGGTAAATTATCATGATCTCCCTCCCGTTCATCTTTCCTCAGTGAATTTCATTATGCATCTTCTGTCACAAGTTTTCTTGAGGAGCTGAGAGAGTATTATGCTAACAATTCTCTTTACAATTTCTACCTAAATTCAATAATTGAAATTGTGGTTTTATCTAATATCTTCTGCTTTCTCCCCAGGTTTAAAAAAAAAGAATGGCTCTTTATCTTGGGTGGAAAACCAGTGTTTATTGCCGTTTTCCTCATGAAACATTATTTTGCTTTAATTCTCATTGTCAGATCTGACAGAATGCACAGCAATCTAATCTAATTTTCATATCGAAAAATCTGACAGCTCTTTTCCCCTCGATGTCGAAATGCAGCTGAACTAAGATAATAATAACTGTATAGTACAATTACTTTAGTAAAGAGTATTCATGAGTCAATCTGCATTAAAAAAATGTTGCCAAGGCTCTTTTCAGCTGGGAAAATTGCCATGCTTTTAAAATAACTTATACCCTCCAAAAAACAGGAAACAGGCATCTGGTCTTCTGAAAAGCAAAGATGAAAGCAGATTTGAAAGAATGCAACTGGGAATATTAGGCAAATACATATTTAAGAGGAGATGGGTGAATGCTGGGGGGGTAATTCCATGGCACTGTACTAAAATGGATGAGGGAAAGATTACTCTCTACTGCTCCTTTTTTTTTTCTTTTTTTTTTTTTCCTGTTAAATATTTATATTTCTTAGAGTTGAAATGGAAAGCAAAACATGATCAGAGATCTGAAAGGCTGAAGATAATGGGATCCAATGCCTTTTTTCTCCAGGCTCTTGTTGCACGCATGGTCTAGATTGTAGTTCAAAAGCCTGCGTGAAGCAAATGTAGAGTATTGGCCCAAGGCCAGTCAACAGGTGTCTACATTATTTAAAACCAATACAATATGTACTAATTGTCCTCTTCTTGTCCTCTTCATCACGGAAGCCCATATTACAATGGAGTTTGAACTAGACTGCTTCTCAGGCTTAAAGGTGGTAGTCTGAGGAAGCCTGCACACTTGCTTCCTGCCCTGTATCTCCTGTGTGGATAATCACAGAATCATTGAATCACCAAATGGTTTGGGTTGGAGGGGACCTTTAAAGGTCATGTAGTCCAGCCCCTCTGCCATGAGCAGGGACATCTTCAACTACATCAGGTTGCTCAGAGCCCAACCCAACCTGGTCTTGAATGTTTCCAGGGATTGGGCATCTACCACCTCTCTGGGCAACCCATTCCCATGCCTCACCACCCTCATTGTAAAACATTTCTTCCTCATATCTAGTCTGAATCTACCTTCTTTTAGTTTAAAACCATTACCCCTTGTCCCATGACAACAGCCCCCACTAAAAAGTAACCAGAAACCTTCTGTATGTCAGCAACACTGTATACAGCAGTGCATGTTTCCCACTCTTAGTTTCATGCTGCAAAGCATCTCTAGCCAAGCCGCTGTGACCAGGCTGGCTTGCACTACTGTAAAGCTGGTTTGTCATCTCCTGTGTCTTCTGGCAACTTCCTGGCTACACCTCCAAGCTGACAACATACCTTTGTGGCACATCAGGCTTGCTCTTCAAACCATCCTTTCCTGTTGGCCTGCACTTCCTTGTGTGCTGGACCTTTGCCAGTTTATTCCAGGACTAAAGGGACAAAACATACTGCCTCTCTCCTGCCTTTTCACTACTTCGTCCTCCTACCCATTCTTACTTCTCATATCAAAAATACTGAACTCCTCTCCCCCCCTCTCCCTTCTCTCCTCATACACTCCAGAGGTCTTGTGCTGAGCCAGGTTGCCTGTTACGAGGTGCCGAAGCCAGCAGCCTTACAGGAAGGCTGCTGCAGCTCCATACCCACAAGTCCAACCAGTGAGGCTGAGCACGTGTACTCCATAGGCACATACACACCTGTATACAGCACACATGTATGTTGTATGCTGAGAGAGGGTGCTGGTCTGGTTGCCCCATCTGCTGTTCGTCTGCGCTCCTTTGTGTGCATGGAGTCAAACTGTTTGTCACGCAACCTAACATAGTCCCTTTTAGTATCCTTCCCATTAACCACCTTCTCTTCCTGCTTTTCACCTCCCAAGTAACTCTGTGGAAAAGGTGTCCGTGGCAGGGTTTGCCTGAAGGAAATGAAAATATACCTAGCTGCTTTGTACTCTTTACCTAAGAAGCGCATTCCAGGCAAGCCATGCAAGCCCCTTGCTATGTAGCCATTAAGCTCTAATCTAGCTCCCACATATTTTCTTACTAACTGACTTTGATCAGTGTCTGCAGTGGACTGTGACATGAAGCTGGGTGCTGACAGGTCCAATGACGGCTCTGCTTGTGGCCCTGCAGAGAGCAGACAGAGTGCTATAGGGTTCTTGAAAGGGCATCGGGAAAAGTTGCTGTCCTAGGGAGCTAGTGGCTGGTGGTGATTTTGGAGCCAGGAGAGAGACATAAGCTAAAAAGGTCACAATGGGAGAAGCAGAGAGAAGGAAAAGGAGAATGAATAGAGGTGTCTTTAAATTGCTTCATCAGAGTAGCAGGATGGCAAGAAAGTTTTTCCTGCTGTTGTCCTTCATGTCATACCAGTTCTGTGAATAAAAATAGGTAGTTATTTTTCAGAGCTTTTAGTCTGGCATCCTTCATGAGGTCAAATTTACTTGAAACTCAGTTCTGCTACACTGCTTTCCCTGATGAGTGCATCTCTGGATGGTGCAAGAGTCCTGCTGGGATTAGTGTGGGTACCCTATGGTGAAGAATGACCCAGAGTGCCTCTAGTAGTATACAAAAATGTCTCAAGTATATAAAATCCTACGATTTGGGAATGCTTAGGAAACAAGGCTTTTTTACAAGAAGGGAGAGATGATTCCATATTTCTTTATATTCAGCTAATGGAAGCCTTTTGGTGTATTTCACTTTGTTTTTATGTAAATTCTGCATTGCCATGCCATTTTGCTACTGCACAGCTGTTTGAAAGTAAGACAGTATGAATAGGAAGTTGAAGCTAACCAGCCCTATTTCATTGTTCTGTCACCACAGAAATTACAAACATCAAGCTAAAGTACAATAGAATTGCTTTAAACAGAAATAGCCTTACAAAATGTAACCATACTGATCCAGGTATTTCTAAAAACAGATTTTGGAATTTATGTCCCTATGATGCCAATTCAAGGAATAGCCTACTGTTGTGCCAATGTGACTACCAAAATAGCAGGTACTTGGTACCTGTAGAATTCATGCACACGTGAAAGTTTACATCATCTGCAGATTACTGTTTGCATTTAGAAATGTCTAAACAACGTGTGCTAAAGCCTATTTTGTGCTGCTACATGTATGTGCACGCATCCTTAAGAATTTGTTTTCCTAGCACGAATTACTCTGGACAGTTATAATGTGTTGCCATTAAGTGTCATTGCATGGATAGCTGGGTTATAGTTACTGCTTTAAAGTTTGATCTTGATTTTTAAATAATGATTTCTTTTTTTTTGAAAATGCTTGCAACTATGTGTCAATGGACCACCTTTGAGAAAATAGGTATAACCATTTTAGAAGTAATTTTAAACTTCAGGTTTCTTTTATTTGCAGGTGCGCAGAGCAAGATCTGCACTTTATTGAACAGTACCTGGAAACAGTTTGACAGCTAGAATGACCTGCTGTTCTACTTTTGTTGAACTGGAATCAGACACAAACCCCCAAACTTCCCTAGAATTCGTTGTTGACCTAAATGACAGTGTGGGACACTTCAGGGTAAAATGAGCGGAAAGAGAAACATTTTGCACAACACAAGAATTACACCTGTGAGGGTGACCCCATGTTGATTTCACCAGATTCTGACTCTTCCAAAATCAGTGGTTTACTGCGTGAGAATCTCAGAAAAGCAGAAGTATTGTCCCCATTTGACAAATCCCACAGACACTTGCCTAACATGGAAGACAACTTGGATGTAAAAAATGTATTTAAAACCCAGGACAATATTTCCTGCCTAAGGGATTTGTCGGAGAATGGTGATGACCTACTTCATTTTAACAGTATGGGCAGTGTCACTGCTGGAAAAGCAGAGAAATACTGCAGCAGACAGGTGCATTCCCACCCTACAAATGTAATCACTTATCGCACAGACAACTGTTGCCTTAACACGGAAGACTCTGTATCTGCTCAGTCTCTGGCAGATATCCAGGCATGTAAAAAAACTGAGCTCGGTAGACCTCTAACCATGAACACCCTGTTCAGTGAGCAGGCAGATACTCCCATAGTAAATCAAAATTATTTTCTAAAAGATGATTCTGAAAATTCTGCCACTATTCTGGAGATTTATGCAGAGAAAGTTCCAAGTGTAAGTGATGACTTTTCTGATGATGACCTAGAGTATTTTGAATGTTCTGATGTGCTGACATTGCGTGAAAATGAAATCTGGAAAAAGAAATTACAATTTTTATTAGAAAGTGATGATGAAGATGATTTAAAACTGAGTAAGGATTGTGATGGGTGTGCTTACTTCCTTAGTGAAATGCCTTGTCTGTTCCAAGTGTCAGATAACACTATGCCTATGGATGCCACCATTGGCTTCTGTGGTCATCACTCAAAATTCAAAGGAGTAAATGTAAGGAGAGACCCCTCTATATACAGCCAGTCAACTTTGCAGACAGAGATGACTCTCACTGTTGGACACAGAGATAAAAGCACCAGTTTGAAAGACAAAGAAAAGTATAAAGTGCCTGTTGCATCTGCAGCCATTGAAAATGACCATCCCGGAACTGAAGAAGAAAATAATGGAAGTGGCCACTCAGCTGGAGGTTTCTCAACTGACAAATCAAAGAACAAGGATAATACACATCCCAAAGTGGACTCCTCTACTAGTGGCATAGGTTCTTCTTTGACAAATCAGGCTTCAGAGACAATGACAGAAAACAGTACAGACAAGGACTTGCTGGGGGAAGGCTCATTGCTGCTAGAGGAGGGGAGAAGAAATTTGCCAGAAGAAAATGCAAGGCATGCTGTCTGTACCTTAACAGAAAGTCTAAGAAGAAACCTTTTAAAGTTGTTAAACCCTAAAGAGCTTTGCAGATATGTAAGTAATATAGGACAATCTTTTCAGACTACAGCAGAGGTTAGGGAATCCAGTGCTTCCAGTCAGGAAGGTGTAATTTCAACACAAATCCCTGAGGAGACAGAAAGCTTGCAAATGCAGGCTGGTTTGTGTCATACAGAAGAGGCAGATAAAGACTGTCGCCGGGAAAGGAAAAGGACTTGGGGCCTGCCTGAGCAAAATCAGATGCCAAATGAAAATGTCTCACCCAGGGTAAGTAAAATGTTTATCATTTAATAGAAAGAGCTGCTCTACTGATTTAAATGCATTTTACTCCTGTTTGTCACAAAATAATGTAAAATGTAAATTACTTTGAAAGATACTATTCATGTACTTCTGAATGACAGCTACGGCTGGGAAGGAAATCTAGTTTTGAAAAAGGCCCAAATAAACCATAAGCTGTTCTAATTATAGAGTAAGATTGATAATAGTAAGAGGCACTAATGGGACTCTGGACAGCTGGATAGGGAAATCCGATATGGAGGCTATTGCACAGGTCTTATCAAAGTAATGTTTCTTTCAATGCAGAAAGTTTTTCAAATACCTATTGTGAGCAGAGAATGTTTTGACTTACTTTCTTTTCAGTTTATACTCAATGAACAAAATTGTCATCCACTTATGGTGTTGGAAATCTGAAACAAATCAACAGGGATTTGCGCTGAATTTATAACAAGGAGGAAAATTTAATCCAGAGAGTTCATGTTACAGAGGTGAATGGAGCTTTGCTTTTTAAAAATAAAACAATGAAAGAGTCAGATATTTCAGCTGAAATGTAAAAAAACAGTTAAAAATTAAAAACCCAAAGGGTACTTTCCATGTACTTGCATATTTTATGCTGTTGGTAGGAAATCATCTGGGGACATCAGTATAGTTGTACAGACTGATATGATGTTCCACCAGTTTTCATAAGTGAGAGAATTGGATCATACTTTTTATTTCACATAGTAAAGACTTAAGATATAGAAATACCTATGTATGAGTATTCAATCATGAATAATCCGATCACTGACTTTACTGATTTGAAAGTGTGTAGCTAATTGCACAGAAAAGAAAACCCATTTATGACAAACAAATACAAGTTTTTTCCAGTTCCACATACTTTTCTTCATCTGTATTATTTAAGCAAAAATGTCTCCCAGTTCTGGGTAGTAGACTGACTTTAATCTAGCCACTGAGGTGTCTTAAGCAGTCAGAAATCACTGAATTCTTCTGCCTGAAAAACGTCCATAGGTTTCTCTGTTTTTATAGCAGATAAAATTCAGTCACATTTTAGCATCCCATAGTGTTCTTATGATGGGGAACACCCCCCTATTGAAATTAACCTACTGAGAATTTCTTGACAGTAGGTATTATTGTGGTTTGCAAGAGGGATTGTTTCATTTTTTTCCCAGTGCATTACAGTAATTTAAATTGCAGAAGCTTCTTAGCAAAGAGCAGCTGTTATGTTACTGTAAGTGCCATGGTCAAATTTCAGATTGGCTAGTTAGACTCTTGCTACCTGGAGCCAGTATGTATTTCTTCTGTTTGTGTGTCCATGACCAAAACTTTACATTAGATAAAAATAAGTAGGACAGAAGTATCGGTGTACACAAAAGGGCTAGAGATGAGCACAAACCAAACCCCTGGTTTTAAACACACATGAATGAAGATGAAATTTAGGTGTATGTTCAAAATTATGTGGTCTTGAAAATGAGCCAAACAAAAGCATCCCATTTGGAAACTACTCTTTATAGCACAAGGAAAATGTGGACAGCTTCTCACAGCTCCCATGTAGTAAGCCAGAAACTCCTCAGCAATCTGCTTGTGTAACCTAAGAAAGGCAAGAAAGATTCAACCTCCTATTGCTGCACACAGGTTTACATAAAAGTGCACTGTGGTATTAGCTGGAGCCTGGCATTTGAGATAGATTTGCTGGGAGCAATGTGAGGGACCTGTAGCAAAAACCACAGCCATCTGCTTTTGATGAGTGTTGTATTTTCCCTCTCCATGTGGTGAATCAGGTCTGCTGAGAGGTACATAGCAGCCACAGAACCACAGCATTAATTACCCAAGGATTTACACTTCCCCTCAGTGCCAAGTTGCCTCTAACTGGAACAACCTTTGCAGTCTGTCTTGTGCAGGAAGTGCTGCTCTGGGTGACTTCTCCTTCCATTGGATGGTCAAGGTGGGAGGCTCCTGACTCCTCTCATGACCTCATGGTTTAGCCCCAGATAAAATTCTTTATCTAATACTTCAAAGCAGCTTAATTACTAATAGGTCCTAAAAGCCAACTGTGCCAGCTGTATGATAGTACGTACTGTACAGAGAGCCAGGAGGCTTCAGTTTTGCATTATGTCATTCATAATGTCAGCCAGTCCCTGTTTAGTGTTCAGCCAGCACCCTCAGCACAAGGTACTGGTGTCACTCCTGAATTACAGAGCCCATGTCTGTGGCCTGCCAAATGCCAGCAATGTTGGTGAAGTCCTGCTGGAACTGGCAGGTTCAGAGAAATTCCAGGGCATAAGCAAAATATTTAATGTTTACACTGATACTTCAGGAAGAATGGCATGCAGTGTTTGTATATTTCTAGAGCATTTTTCTTCCTGCTGATTAGATCTACTGTTCATCCTGCCACTATTTTGGTTTTGCTCATGTGAGAGCAGCCAGTTCGCATACAATTTGAGAGGTACTCGATTTGACCTTCCTGACATAAATTTACATCACTTCTAGATAATTTTAAATGTTATTGTACAAAAAGGAGAAAAGCAGAAATGACACAGAACTTCCAAGTAATCGGGTGATCTGGTTGTGCACAAAAAGTATTTTGTCTAGCACCTTATACCTCTGCTTTGTTAGATTCCAGGGTAGCCAAAATTGCAAGGACTGCATAGGCCAATGAAGCTGTTCATCTGTTGGGCTACTGCTGTTGCGTGTGATGTCCTAGAAGCTGCCATGTGTAATGAAGTGTGATTTAGTGTTTCGTTGCTGGGGCACCCTTAAGTTTAGAGTTTCCTGCTCTGCAGTTAGTAAACAAATGCAGGTGCTGGTCATGTGCACTGCACTCCAACACTGTCATAAAGAAGGGTGTATGTGTATGTGTCTTTGGAGCAACGTGCAGAAAGATGTGGAAAAAGGGTGGAGAGGTATGAGGGGAAGAAGGAGCTGGGTTGTACAACAAAGGAAGAGCCAAAGGACACTGTTTGAAAGGGTGTCAGAACAGTTATGACGGGTTAACTCTGCCCATAAGGAGTTAGATTGAAACCCAGCAAATGGTTTCACTTAGGCCAGTAAACAGCTGTTGGATGGGAACTGGTTTAATGGCTGGCTTTGAATGCAAAATAGGTGAGAACTTCTGTTCCAAAATAGTAATGAGAGTAATGAGTAAGAATTACTGTGCATGCCCAACACATAAATTTCAATCAGCTTACAGTTGTTTCATTTTTCCTTCAAATGTTTTTAAAGTACATCTCTGCCTCTTGTCTCATTTGAGTGAACAGTTGCTGAAAAAAAGGGAAGATATTTCTGGTTATCTGAGCTCAAAACGTGGTCAGGTATAATTTTTTATGAGACATGTATTTTTACTCCCTCTTGGTGCAACTTGCCACCACTTACAGTTGTTCTGCTGGAATTTTGAAAAAACTGCCTACATCAGTTTCCTATGAGGAAGCTGGGATCCAAATCTCCTTCAACTTTGAATCTTAGCATAAATTAGATCTCTTATTTCTCAAAGTTTTTCACTTCATTGGTGAGTTTTGCACTCTGTATAAAATACTTCAATAGTCCTTGGGTGCAGAATAACTCTTCATCAAGTAGTTAGCATGCTTTGTTTCTGAATATTATATTCATACAATGTGCCACAGATCCAACAGGAGAGCTTGAGAGGCTACACCTCATCCTTTCTAATGGGCTAGAGTGTTTGGTACATTCAGTTGAAAAGGTGGTCTTGTCTCAGACTTTTGCTCTGAGCCTGGCTGAGATGGGGGCTGAACGTTCCCAGGGAATGGTCTGAACCTGAGCAGCATGTTAAGGAGGGGGAGCTCTGCATCACAGCAAACAGAGGAGTCCTAGTCTGAGTAACTAGAGCTCATGCAGGTTATGATACCAATCCTGCTTGTTGATCCACCCTAGGACTGGCAGGTAACGACCCATTTTGTCACCTGTGTTATAGATGGCTGCAATCTTTCCTGGGAGACAAACAAAAAAAACATCAGTTGGAAAATCCTTACCACTTCAGAGTGTGGACCCATGACGGCTGTGCATGGTCACCCTATTGCTCTGTGTTGTCAAAGGCAGAGAACTTGCTTTCTGTCCTTTGAAATACTATGGTTCTTACTTAACTTCCTCTTTTTCTGCCTCTTCAGCAGGAATAGCAGGATGCTAGCAGGATGTGCCTGTCAGTAAGCATCTGCAGGATAAAATATAGTTCATGTCTTTTGTTTCATCTGTCTAGAGCAGTTGAAATAACTACAGATATTGAGTTATTCAAGCTAATCCAAGGCAGGTGTGCCATTTAAAGCAGAGTGTTAAAGCAGAGGGAAGAGGAATTTGAGTGGCATTGCGTGAAACAGGGAAATAGAAAGACCCACTCAACTACTGCTGGAGAACAGTGTAAACTAAAACCAGTTCCAAACGTGGTGGATTTGAGGGAGTTCTGATCCAGAGGCAGTGATATGCTTACTGTCTGTATTCCAGGGATTGTTTGTTACATTCCATTTGTACAAACTGAGGGATATAAGTGTAACATGGAGACTTTATTTACAGGGAGAATTACCTTGCTAAACTATTTCCTCTTAAAAAGCAGTGAGAAACCGTGAGGTAAAATTAACCATCTCATTTCGGAGATGAACTTCTTGCTTTCATTAACAGAAATGGTTCAGCTGATGAAGTGAGAGACTCATGTATAACTTATCCCTACATTTGGTAGGGAAAGAGAACTAGAATAGCCTTAACTCTTGCCTACTGAGTTTGTTAGCATGTGAATGTGACACCTTATCACTCGGTTCTGAAACAAACTTTGTCACATTGGGTGAAGATGGTCCATTTCTCAGGTACGGCAAAGGGAGCAGAGAACAGCAGCTAACTCAGATTATACTGTGAAGATTCTTATGATGCTCTGAGGTGCATTTATAAAAATCATGTGCAAAAGGGTCATATTAACTCCAGCTTTACTCATACCTTTTTATCAGACAGCAGTAAGGTGATTTATCTGCATTTTTGTTCTTTGCTTTATCACAGCCTAATGTATTTGGCTTTCTTTAATGTTTTGTCGTATTCTGAAGATCCCAGCTTTATATATTTATTTAGGAGATAATTATGATGTGCCTGTCAGTTTTGTTATCAAGAAATACTTATAAGTAAAGATAGTGCCAATTTCACTATTGACTCTAGCTAACAGCATAGAGTTTCTGCAGAGCAGAAATATATTTTTTCAATTTTGCCTTACTTCCAAATCAAAGCACTTGCACTTGTGTTTCTGTTTAACCTTCACTCTGTCAAAATATTTTATCTGGAATTATATCATTTATTCTTTTAATAAGTCTCTGAACATTATTTGTTGTGACATTTGAGACATGAAGAGAGGAAATTGTAGCTCCGCTCCTGTATTATACCACAACCTCCATTGACCTTATTATTACCTGCCATATTTAATTTTTTCCCTCTGTTACCTATATGCCTTGGTCAGCAGCATAGTTTACCTCTGATACCTTTCCCCTTAGCATGTTACGTAGTGTATTCCCAAGTGCATTACTTTGTTTTTTTCCAAATCTAATTTTGTTTTATTTCCTGCTCAGATTCATAGGGGTTTTTTGTTTGTCTGTATATGAGGTATGTGTGGATCACCAGTTGAGATGCAATGGCTCCTTCTTTGAATGGAAACCAGGGTGAAAAAGGGACCAGCAAGAGCCCAGACCTTGTCTTGAAATGGGACTGGAATGTGGCTGCAGAGTGTACTGGGTCCCAGGAACTGGAAGCACTCCCAGGCCATCTAGGTCTGTGTAGTCTTTGGGTTCCTTTTTGCTGTTCCAGAAGCTAGCACTTGCTGTTTTTACATGTGTGCTGACTCTTTCTTCTTCCAGATGAGTAATGAAATTAAATAACACAGCTTGCTCAAGTGCTATATTCCCATGCCTCATACATTGAAAACTCTCCTTAAGAATCAAGTATTTATTTAATGAAACCCTCCCAGATATGATACTAATTGTATTTTGTTCAGGTTCTTGAACTGCCCAAGTCTCCTTAGTATCTGATATCGTTTGGCCTCTCTGCAGATGGTTTTATTAGATGGCCTGAACAATGACTGATGGAGGTAATTACCTAAACTTCCCTCTGAACACAACAACAGTCCTTCCCAGTCAGGCTTCCTGTGCTGTTTTTCCTGTTTTGTAAATATGGATCTCAGAGTATCAATTCACCATGTTCCACAGGCTGAATTATTTTCTCTTAAAAATCATAAAACAAGCTAAAAATTAAAAATGACCACACTACAGGCTGCACCAGACTGAAGTTTACTTTTATATAACAAGTAACTGCTGTCTTTGACTTGGGGTCAGTTTCAACCGAGGCACAAGTCTGGAACCAGAGCACCTGTAGGATTGCATTCTATTGATGCAGTTATATGTGTTGAAGCACAGCCAATCTATACACCATTTCTTAGAATGCACCCCAAGTATTTGCTATTGCTTGTTAATTCAGTGTTAAAGCCAATCACTGAACAGCACACAGCCTGCCAAGCTTAAGAGCCAGTCAGATCCAGAAAGGATCTCTTTTAACTTCAGAGAAGCTGTCATTCCCATGAAAATGGGATCCACTGCAACTCCTAAAAACAAGAGTGATATGGGATACTGAGTGCAAATACCAAAACAAGAGGTAGGGTGCAAGGCAACTAGACAATACAAAGGGATCTCTCTTTATTGCCACAAGAGAGTCAATGGCTTTCGGAGCCAGAGCTTTGTTTTCAGAAAATTAAATTTTTTTATCTAGTCCTGATTTAAACTTATGCATAGCTTGCATAGTTACTCAGCACTCTACAAGCGTAGCATGGCAGTAAAACCATTAAAAGAAACTGTAAAAAATTTAACTTGTTGACCACTAAGTTGGGTGGTATAGTAGATTGAATAGGAGATCTCCAGACCTCAAAATGAACCAGCCCAGCTTGGTCTGAAAGTGCAGATCAGTTTCACCATAACATTTGAGACCACAGATCAGGTGCTGTTACTTGGTTCCTGGTGACTTGAAGAGGTGACTTGAAACATTAAAGACGTGTTTCAAGAGGTGACTTGAAACATCGTGGGGGAAGCTCACTTCACCTGTAAAACATTTTGCAGGTCTGTAGGTCATCAGTTTGGTCATCTGTGTCTTCTAGACCTCCACAGGGACTGTCAGATGAAAATGTTCTTGATACCAGATTGCCATGAAGAAGTAGAATGCTTTTAAATTTCTTCTTCTTTTCCCCATGCTCTCCCCTGTTTACTTCCATAACTCAGAGGTGACAAAAGTGCTCACTTAACTCCCTATGGTCCTTCTTTGCTTTTCATTTAATTGTTCCTGTCAGGCTTTGGAACACAATGGGTCTTACCTGCTTATACCTCCTTTATTCACAGTAACCATGGCTTTATAATGAAAGTACATGGACTGTATATTTCATGTATGAGTTTAAATACAGAACTGTGATTTCATCTTTCTGTCATCATGCACTAGGCAGTTTGTAACACACACACAAATTAAAATTGCTTGTTCCACTGCATTCATGTAATTCAATTCCCTAGTTTGTTAAACATTCATCACCCCTGGAGTCAAGCAGACTGTCCAGTAAGTGAAGCAATTGTTAAACTGTATGGCATTAAATCCTAGAAAACTTCTGTGAGAACAGGGAACAAAAAAACAAATCAAGATTAATAGTTCTAGGACTGTGTTAGCTGACTGTCATGGTTTAACCCCAGCTGGCAACTAAGCACCACGTAGCCACTTGCCCACTCCCTCCCAGTGGGATGGGGGAGAGAATCAGAAGAGTAGAAGTGAGAAAACTCATGGGTTGAGATAAACACAGTTTAATAGGTAGAGCAAAAGCTATGCACGCAAGCAAAGCAAAACAAGGAATTAATTCACCACTTCCCATAGTCAGGCAGGTGTTCAGCCATCTCCAGGAAAGCAGGGCTCTATCATGTGTAACAGTTACTTGGGAAGACAAATGCCATAACCCCGCACGTCCCCCACCTTCCTTCTTCCCAAAGCTTTATATGCTGGGCATGATGTCATATGGTCTGGAATATCCTTTTGGTCAGTTGGGGTCAGCTGTCCCAACTGTCTTCCCTCCCAACTTTGTGTGCATCCCCAGCCTACTTGCTGGCAGGGTGGTGTGAGAAGAAGGCCTTGACGCTGTGTAAACACTGCTCAGCAGTAACTAAAACATCCCTGTGTTATCAACACTGTTTTCAGCACAAATCCAAAACATAGCCTCATACTAGCTACTATGAAAAAAGTTAACTCTATCCCAGCCAAAACCAGCACACTGAAATAAATCTAACCTAAGAAAATACCAAAGTTCAAGCCAGCAGGGTTTCCTAAACCGTGTTTAAAGGATTTGGATGTAAGTACTTTCAAACAAAAATAACATGGAGCTGATTACCACATACCCTAGGAGCACATATCCCTGGTAAATATAAATTAAAAATTAATAAATGTGTCACTACGAGGCTTCAAATTGCATTCTGCTTTCAGACCTACTTTTGTCAAATGCAAGGCAAGGCACTCCATTACAAGCCCTCTTTTGTCATTGTATTTATTTTCCAGTCATCAGAATCTGTGTCTAGACTCTACAGTGCTGCATGTCTATAAATGCTTGAGACAGATGCCAACATGGACAGACACACAGATTACATAGATAAAAGGGTTCTTGAAATAATCAGCTCGCTTTCCAGTGGGCATGAGAGAGCTGTCTATTTTCAGTTTCATACCAACAGCAGGTAGGGACTGACTGATCATATGTCTAACATGCGTAGCAAAAATTCCACAGGTTTTAGTAAAAGCTGTGTTTGAGGCTGTAGTGGACAGGAATGAACAAATAAACTCTGCTTTCCAGAGGTTTGAGGGGGAGGTGGAAGTGGCAAAAAGAGCACTAGGCTCAGACAAAATGCTCAGAACCGACTGAGAAGCAAACTGGAACTGACTGTTGAGACACATCCAGGCTCACATCCCCCTTGACTTGAGAGAAGCTGTGTGTCTAAACTCAAAGACCTAGAGTCTGGCATCTTCTCCTGCAGAGCAGACTTGAGTGGGAGACCAAGGCATTTGGAATCAGAGGGTACTGCAGTTGTGGAGCTGAGGTTTCTAGGCTCAGGTTTCTAGGTAAGTATGCACTGGCCAGGAAGTTTTGAAGACAGTGTGGTGGCAACTGCATGGTGCTTGGGGTGGGAACAGCAGTTAAAGGCATTGACAAAAGTTTTCTGTATCTCTTCCTTCCCCATTGTCCACAGCATGTAGTCAACTCCACATCCTACTCAAGCTGAATGGAGAAACAGAAAGGATGAAAGGAGTTGCAGCTGAAGTGGGTGGCTTTTGCAGCAAAGGAAAGCAATATTTACTACAGCCGGTAATCCTTTTACCATGAACTTACGGAAACTAAGAACCTAGTGTCTGAGCAGCCCCTGCCTCTACCTGAGCACACAGCAACTTATGGGAAATCCTTCATTACATATCCTTCACTAAGTAACAACACTTGCTTCTTTTCAGAATCGCTTCTCTGAATTATGTGTCTGCCAGTACTCATTACACATTTACATCTCTGCTTTAACCCAGAGGACTCACCCATTATGTATCCTAGTTGTTCATTTCAGCCATCCAGTGCATCAAGTTAACAAATAACTATGGATGGAACTGGGACTCAGGAGGAAAAAAACCAACCCAAAATAGTTACGAAGTTGAGTTTGTGGCTGGATAAAAGCTAAAAAATGAAAAATGTCTACAAATATTGGTGTTTTTTAAACTCAGTCTGATGTTTTTAAATATTTCTTCATTTCTGCTGGGAGTAGGTGCAAAGCTTCAGACAGCCACTAGAAAGATACATGGTCAAATGTGCAAACTACTTAATGAAGTCCATGTTGTTGCATCCTGTTAATGGCTATTTGAAAGTAAATATATTTTTTCAAAGGTTGACTGCTAAATTGCTCTCTACTTTTACAGATTGTTCTGGCAAATTGATGGTAACCAAAAGCATAAAGTATAATTCATTTAGGAGACAATGTATTTTTGTCTAGTAAAAAATCCTAGGCTTCTCCATCTATGATTTGCTCTGGGTGAAACATGCTCACCACCTCCATGGAATTTATTTAGTGCTGGAGAGGACAAGACAAAATCCTGGAGAGCAAAAGCTTGGCAGGGACTCCAGAACAAGAATTGAAGCATGAAAGCTCAGGTCTGAGGGGAATGTTGAACAGTTTAACGGATTTCGTATGCCAGGGAGATGGCAGCACTTTCTTCATCCCTTGTAAGCCCAAATATCAGCCAGTTGTTCTCTTTAATAAGGTCTGCACTCCTTGCATAAATTAAGTTCAGTTTGGCTTAGTTGAATTGAGGAATAGATTGTTTCTACATAAAGTGACAATTTGGAGTATTTTGATATAGAAGAATAAAGGATATGCAGGAGGAATATGGATTGTTATTTCCTGCCCCAATTTTCCGAGCAGTACCAGTAAGGTTGCAATGCATGTCTCTTTGCTAGAGGACGGCTAAACATGCCTTATATTGAGCAATTCATTACCACTTGGACAGAGGCAAGATCTGGAATGATCTCTGGCACTCCCTTTTGAAGCAGGACTTGTCACTTCAAGGGGTCAGAGGTGACCAAAGACAAATTTCAAAGACGGCTTAAAAATGACCTAGAGATGTTCATTTCTTGGTTGGAGTCTTGTTCTGAAGTACGTAGCATGGCGGATGTGGGGTGCATTCTCTGAAACTTTTCAAGACTGATACATATTAAGAAAGCATCTTTGCGAAACTTAAGGTAACAATGCCCATGATGGAAGCAAAGGGGAAGGCAAGCTCCCCAAAACTAGTCTGGGTAGTTCCAGAAACTCATCAGTTTGGATTATGTAATAATTACATAAGTATGGTGGGACACTCCGACTGTTAGCAAAAGGCATAGATATGACTGATTTATTTTATATTTGGTTTGGTTTATTTTATTTTATTTTAACTGTTCTTATCTAGCTGGACTATATCAGTCATTGATCTTAATCTTGATTAAATTTTATCTTTCTCAGCATTTGGATCCAGATCTGAAACTCACCAGGATTCAAGGTTATTAATACCCAGAAGTTTGATTTCAATCCATTAGGCTGATAGCTACAAGTCAGAAACTTGACTGTTGATGAATATTTAAAAAAAAAAATTAAAAAATTAGGTACATTTCAAGCCAGGACTCTAGTTCGCCTCTGTCAAGCAGCAATTCTAATTTTTAATTGAATTTCTCTTTTTTTCTTCTTTGTAGAATCAAGGTGCTGATCTTAAAATCTTCACCCAGAATTGTGAGAGACTAAGTATGGAGCCCAAAACAGAAAAGGAAGGCATCTTCATGACTTGTGAGAATGCAAGATCCATCCATCCAGCTTCAGAAATGCTCTGTACTGAAAACACATTACAAGCAAAAAATGCAAATTTACAGACCTATTCTCAACGCCATGCCCCTTGTGATAAGAGAGAAAGTTGTCACCAACAAGTCTTCTGTGAACAAGGAATTAATATTATTAGTAACAGCAACAAATCAAAGAATGATGTTTCGCCTTTTCCTTTATGGGATACAGACTCTGTTCCTGATAAACAAGAATGTTTATGTGCTGTTCTGTCTTCTGCAAAACTATGTGATGAGCCAAGGGAGGGAGAGCAAAGGTATAGTTTTGACTCACACGATAGCAACGACACAGATATTCTCTGCAGTCTATCATGTACTGAATCTATGTTTGAAGCTAATCCCAAGTCAGTCCTGGAATCTGGAGAACCTGGGTGCAAAGGAGATGCTGATATATCTGCAGTGCATGACAAGCTCTGGAAACTTCTTCATGAAGATGACTCAGACTATCAAATCGCTTTTGAAAACCAGGGGATCACAAGCTTAGAAATTAGGCCGACAGATACCAAAATCACAGAACTGAACTTTGTACAGAAGACCTGTTCTGATCATCCTTTGCCAATAAATGTGATAGAAGAGCAGGAACCTATTACACAACAAGCTAGTAGACAAAGAACAGAGAAAGATGACTGCAATGTTTCTAATACCCTACTTAAAACAGATGAAGTATGTAACAGTGCATCCATAGGAAACATATGTCTTGCACAAGTGGTAGAAACAGATGGTATATGTCTAGATTCTAGCACTGGAAATAAAACGGAAACACCATCCATTTGTGTTTCAGCAAATAGTATCATCTTAAATACAGAGGAGTGCTTGGAGCAGAAGCCAAATCAAACGTTAACTGACAGTAATGGATCCATTCAAATGACTGTTGCTCAGGAAGGAAAGCTTACCATTAATAATGCTTCCCAAACATGTGATGCAGATTCTCCTCAAAGATTAAAAAATGCTCACAGTGGTAACTTAGCATGTGACAAAGAAAACCCAGCTTATGTGTCAGATAAGTCTCATGGGACAATTGGACAATTATTTCATACTGAGCACAACATATCCTTGATAAATGAGTCTGTAACTGGTAAAGGGTGTCATTTTAAAGGCTGTTATCCAGCAAAAGAAGAATTATCTTATTTCCCTGAAGAGAAAGAGATTTTCCCCTGTGAAAATACCAGTCGGTTTACACATGAAGAACACTCTTCTGTTAACACCATACATAAAAGTTACGAAGAGAATTTGCAAGAAAAAGGAAATCACTCAGACTTGAATGCACAAAATGACACTAATTCTGACAGTTATCATCTTTCAAAAAATAATGACTGTCAAGATTTTCAGGTTGTTGCTAATGCACAGCAATACAATTATGTAATGCAATTGCCTAATTTAATTAAGACTCCTGAAACCATAACATGCAAGAATCTACCCCAAAATATAGACCAACAGAGAGAAATAGGAAAACGAGAAGTGGCATTCACTCCCTCTTCTGGGGATCCACTTCTAAGAGATTTTTATGTAGAAGTGCCCAGATATGAACCATGTAAACCAGGAGAAGAACACAGAGAGATTTGCATAGGTGATGAACAAAGGGCTGAAACTTCCTGTGACTCAGGAGTTAGTCATGTTTCACAGAGTCAGACTGGAGTTTCCTCTCATACTACATCAGAACAACATGTATTTTTTGTTGACAGCACCTTCAAGTCTGATGAAGAGTTAAAAACAGATTCTTCAAAAAATCACACATATGCTTCTGCAAGTGTAACATCAGTTAGTACCCCACTACCTAGAAAGGGTCAAAATGAGTACCACAGCATAGCAAATGAGGATTTTAGAGATATCAGTAATCAGTCAGGTACCCAACAACTGACTGTGAAAGAAACATTACCATTCTTCACACCTGTGAGCCAGTCAGAGAGCCTTCTTATCAGTATATCAGCAATGGGATGTCCTGGCATAGGAAGTCAAGTAAAAACTGAATCCACACAAACTGCAGTCAAAGTACATGAAAATCTGAGCACGCTAGAAACTTTCTGCAAAGCATTGCAGGATCAGTTCCATAGGGTACCTGAAGAAAACAAGAAGAAAGCAGCCTTGTGTGAAAATAAACGAGAGATTCAAAGAGCTAATGAATATAACCCAGATGAAGCTGAAACGAAGTCTCCTTTGCACACTTTAATTAGCTCCGAGTCTCAGAGACGGTTTATGAACATTAGCACTAAGCAGTCCTGTCCTGGCTTGATCTCTTCCAGCAAGCTAACAGAGGTTGATAATTCAATTAAGTCTACTGAGTATGATAAAGATGAGGAAGTCATGACAGCAGAGAGTGTAGTAAGTGGTTTAGTTAATTTGCCATCAGTTGATTCAGGGAACAACCAGTATTTTCGAGATCAACCACCCTGCAGCAGAACTCAGCCGTTCTCCTTAGCACTGAGCACATATGATCCATTCCCAGTCAATGTGGAAAGGCTAAGAAATCAAGAAGGGTCAAAACCCTACCAGAGATCACCAACTGTTGCTGAGCCTGAGCCCATCAAATGTAAACAAGATACAGCAAAGAGTGGGCATTTAGCTGCTGGAGCCAAGAAGAAATTGCCACCAGCAACACTGTCAAAAAAACCCAGACTGGAGGAGAGAGGAAATGTCGGCAAGGATGCTAGCTGTGTTAAAAAGTCTGTGAAGAGTGAGGCAGGTGTGATTCATAAAGAAGATAGAAAAGAGCAGAGGAAACTAATTTTGAAAAAGGATAGCAAAGGTAAGAGAAAACCGAGTTTCATTTCTGTCCTTTCCCATCATTCTGGCTACAGTACAAAATTCAGATTTGTTAAACACACTGCAAGCCTCCTTTAGTCTAAATCATGTCAGCTATAGGTGTCCTGCCCCCACTGATTTTAATTTCCAGTTCTGTGAAGTTAGTAACTAGTGCTGTTCCCATGCCACAGAGCGGAACCCTCCCTAACATCCTTTTCCTAACTGGCAAATACATTAAATTTATGAACTTTTAAACCTGTTTGAAATAGTTAGTTCTTCATTTTTCCCTTTGAGTAACTTTTCAGGGATGTATAGCATAATGGTACCATGTAACTAGACACAATATAGCAACTGCAAGCCCAATACTTGCATGTTTTTATGTTCCTACAGGCTGTGTTCCCAGTTATGCTTCTACACTGTGGCTCTGAAATGCAGTTACCCTCTCTTTGTTACCAAATGGTTTTATTACTAGCAAAGTATTACTGTTATTAGTAGGGTGCCCCTGACAAATATAATGTTTTGCACTCCAATCTGATGACTAATGGCTAGTTCTGCATTCCTTTTCACCACTGTTGGTCATAAATGACACTGATGAAATTAGCAATATTAAACTGACATAGAAAACATATAATTAAAATGAGATGCAGGTTGCTTGTCAGAGTCTATAGGAGATTGCTAGCAGGTAAAACAAAATGCAGACAGGAGTAGCAGTAGTCTTAACAGCTAGACAGATGAGGTATTTGTGGTTTCTGTGGATACTTTGCAAGGACCTAGGTCTTATTTTTACCTTTTGACATTACATTTCATGTTCACATCATAAAATAATTTAATAGATCAGAGCAAGACTGAACAGTGACTAAAGGTAAGCTACACAACTATGAAGCTCTTTAGACATTCTAATTACAGTGCAGTCTGGTGAGAGTTCTACTTTTCCAATCACGTTTAAAAAACCCTCAAACTTTTCTCTGTTTGAAGATGTGTCCTTTGCCAGAGAACCAAATGTGTGGGAGGAGAGTCACATTCCTTCAAAGCAGAGCAAGCAAACTGCAATTACTGAGAAATGCCTGATCTTTTTCCATGTACCTGAGGCTATGCTTGGAAAATGTTTTAAACATTCAGGCTTGCATCAGATAAGACTGAATTTTCTTAACCTGCTTCTGGTCTGCTTTAGTCTAGACTGAAATGAATGTATATTTGTACTTCAGAGAATTGTGTGGACCTTTGCCCAGCATTATGGGAAGATTGGTATGGTTAGTCTGGTATATGCTCAGTGTTCTTTTTTGTATTATTTTCAGCTGCAGAAGGGATGACTCTGTGGTTAGGGCAGGGCATCTGGAGCTGTTAGTTCTATTTACAGTTCTGTCACATACTGTCAGTGTCATTTTAGCCCTGATTCAGCAAGATTCTTAGGCCTAAGGACTTAAGTGGCTACAAGTTAAACATAGCAGTGAATTCCAGGTGCTTGACCCTTCCAGTTGGATCCAGCATTCCTTCAGCATTAGATGGGGAAAGTTAGATTGCAGGAATGGGATCCCCAAGGGAGATGTGTCATGCCAGCTCATTCAGAGTGCAGCAGCTCAGAATTAACACAGTAGGAAACATAAACTTGCATTTTACATCCCTTACATCTAGCAGGGATGTCTCACTTAGCACAGGGATGTGCCATGATCCCAAAACCTTTCCCTAAGTATATGCTGATTCCCTTTCTTTCCAAGTACCCTCCATCCTCCTGCTCACACCATGCCCACGTGCAAAGATGTTGGAGCATTCTGTGAGCCAGTAAACAAGTCTTAGTAGAGAACCAGGTTATCAGGACCTTCCCCAGACTGGGCAAAGTGTTCTCTTTCTGTAACCTGAGTGATTCTCAGATTTGTTCTGCGTCATGGTCAATGTTTAGCAAAAGAACTGTGCCC
Organism: Astur gentilis; assembly: GCF_929443795.1. Lineage (NCBI taxonomy): Eukaryota > Metazoa > Chordata > Aves > Accipitriformes > Accipitridae > Astur > Astur gentilis. The sequence goes on along the minus strand of NC_064919.1, from coordinate 89,283,809 downwards.
TATGGCTGGAAAGGTAGGGACTTTCTTTAGAGGTGGGAAATTAATCCTTTGAAATTGAAGAGGGAAGCAAAGGCCGCTAACATTACCAAATGCAAATATCTAACTAAATGTGGGTGCCCCCCTCCAGCTGTGTTTTAAAGGAAATGGTGCCATCACTGCATCTTGCAGAGAATCTCACCCTGGCAGTTCCTGTTAGGTATGTTCCAAGAACACCTTGGAGACTGAGCATCTCCTGGGACTTAAAAGTCTTTTCTCTCAAAGGCTGTGATCAGTTAAAAAAATCTACTAGTTACAAATATTCAGTTAATAAGAATTCTCATTATGTAACCATATGGTATGCTCTACCTTTGTGGTGTCTTTTTCTACTGATAAACCCAACTCGTCCTTTAGTCAGAGAGAATGTGTTTTGATTAAGAAATTATTTTATGTTGATGCCTTTTCAGGCTAGAACTTCCCTTGGGTCCTATTCCATACATACATGATGTCTTTGCATTGAAAATATTTCCATTGACTGTGTGGGGTATTGACTGAATCAGTCTTTCAAAACCTCCATATTATGTAGCCTTGGTTTCTGCATCAGAAGAAATCATAATTATTTACCAGTGTTGTCAGATTCGTATTCTTAACATCTGCAAATCATTCTGGGATTCCTTTGAAATGCCAAAACAATATCATTATCTTCTAGTCCTAAACTGTGGCTCTTCTGTTTCAAGCTCCCAAGCTGCTGAAGAAAATCCAAGCAGAGTTGTTCCCTGACTGCTCTGGGAATATTAAGCTATGTTGTCAATTTGGTGACATTCATGGTGACTCCACTATTACATGGACTAAAGATTCCAAGTTACTAGCTCGACTGCAGAGAAGGTGAGTGAATGTTTCTGAAAGACTGGTGGTTTCTGAATAGCTTTTGGAAAAATATGCCAGTGCTTCACTCTTGTACCTGTTAAGAGGATTAGTATGATAGGTGCAAAAAATAAGTTTAAACAGGGTAATTAAGAAGCATATCTTCACACGGTGCATTAATATTGGCCACAGTTTGCATTCCATCACCAGTAATTTCTCTCAGCCTTTTTATAACCAGTCTCATCCAACTTTCAAGTACAGTAAAAGATCAAATGAAGTTTGAACCTCAGCACCCAGCCAAGCAACATAAACATGCTTGGTTAGTATGTGGGAGGCTGTCTGTCCTTATGTGGTGGAGGTGAATTGCTGAAACAACTAACATGCAATGTAGAGCTTGACCTGATTGTTCCACAGTATCAATATAGACTAAGGGATAAATGGATTGAGAGCAGCCATGAAGAGAAGGACTTGGGATACTGGTGGACAAAAAATTGGACATGAGCCAGCAATGTGCAGCCCAGAAAGCCAATCATATCCTGGACTTGTCAGAAGTGTGGCGAGCAAGTCAAGGGAAGTGATTCTGCTCCTCTACTCTGCTCTCATGAGACCCCACCTGGAGCACTGCGTCCAGCTCTGGGGTCCCCAGTACAGGAAAGACATGGGCCTGTTAGAGCAGGTCCAAAGGAGGCCACAGAAATGATCCCGAGGTCTGTAACACCTCTCCTATGAGGAAAGGATGAGAGAGTTGGTGGTGTTCAGCCTGGAGAAGAGACAGCTCCAGGGAGACCTTCTTGCGGCCTTTCAATATATAAAGGGGGGTTCCAGAAAAGATGGAGGGGGACTTTTTACCAGGGCTTGTAGTGGCAGGGACAAGGGGCAATGGTTTTAAACTGAAAGAGGGCAGGTTTGGATTGGACATAAGGAAGAAATGTTTTATGATGAGGGTGGTGAGGCACAGGAACAGGTTGCCCAGAGAGGTGGTAGATGCCCCATCCCTGGAAGTGCTCAAGGCCAGGTTGGATGGGTCTTTAAGCAACCTGATTTAGTGGAAGGTGTCCCTGCCCATGGCGGGGGGGTGGAACTAGATGATCTTTAAGGTCCCTTCCAACCCAAACCATTCTGTGAGTCTATGGTTCTACTTTGAAATTCTTATTTGGTACTGAATGGAACTTGAAGCTGATCGGATTAAACAGTGGGAGTTGTATTTAAGGAAGCATGATCTCTCCCCTCAACCCAACCAATTAACCTGACTCTGAGTGACTAAAGGCAGTGCAATGAGAAGGGTGGAAATGAAAGCTTCTTAAGGCCTTTATCAGGATCTTTTCCAGCTTTTCTTAAAACTCCATTTTTATGAAATGAGTTATTTTCTTCTGTAGCAGTAATGACATTCCTATCACATAGCTGTTACAATCTGTTTATAATGTTTCAAAAATACAAAATTAACATTACCCAAAGCAAAAAAAGAAAAGATGTTTCCTCCATCAGAATGCACAATTCTGTGAAAATGAAAAAGATTTATAGGAAGGCATCTTCTCATATGTTCTTTTAAGTGGAGAGAAAAAGTAGCATGAATTGGTTAAACTTCCCATGTAATTCTGATTCTTGTTGTTTTAACTATACTGATTTTGCCTATTGTATTACAATATCCATTGTAATATTAATATGTATCATTATCTGCTAAATAATTTTGCAGTGTTTTAACAAGTAAACAGTGCAGAGACATCAAATTTATCAGTTTTTGCAGTGTTAGCAAATAAAATTTGTGATAACATAAAATATTTGAGTTTTAACTTCATAGGTTAAATATATTTCAAAGTGTTGGAAATAAAGTAAAATATATGAGAGATTTAGAGTAAGAGAGATTCCTAGTTACAATTTTTAGTTCAAAAACGTTCAACAGAGTTCAGTGGAAATCTCCCTTCCATGACAATCAAAATCTAACTGGTTGTTTTGTGTGTACCCAAGTACTATTTCTTCTTTTGGAAATATACATCAATCTACAGAAATACATAATCTGGACTGTTTGGTGCATTTTAGCTTTTACTTTCAATAGGGGGTGATTGCAGGAAATTAGGCAACAAATCTTTGAATTTTTATTACCTGTCAACACATGGAAACGTGTTTTGAAAAAAAACCACATCGCTAGTAATATGAATATATGATAAGCAATTTAATTTAAAAATGATTGTTGGAAAAAATTAGTTCTCCAGTGTGCCAAAATATCATGAAACTTCATGTCGCCAGTGAAACTGTGCACACCTTCACTAATTCACTTCAGAAATGTGAACCTCTTCAAAATGCAATAGCCAGGTCTCCATAATCCCTGCATAGATTATCTGGTTTGCTGATAAATACTTCCATGGACGTCCACTGTGGTACAGGTGAAAACCTTCATAGTCTAAGAGGATTTTTGACTCAGGCATAGCAGTTTCAGTGTGGTTTTATTATTTCCAGAGCCAGCTTGGGTCTGCAAGTACTGTAACTGCATTCACATATCATTACACCCCTGTTAATAACATCTACCTTTGATCCATTTGTGAAGTTGCATACACAGACATCAGAGAGCAAATACCTATCTTGAAAAAAGCAAAGGAACAGAGAAAGCTGTGAGTAGTTGTCATGGTTCAACCCCAGCCAGCAATTAAGTACCATGCAGCTGCTCACTCACTTCCCCTCCCACCCAGAGGGATAGGGGAGAAAATCGGGAAAAGAAGTAAAACTCGTGGGTTGAGATAAGAACGGTTTAATAGAACAGAAAAGAAGAAACAAATCATGATAATGATAACACTAATAAAATGAGAGCAGTAATGATAAAAGGGTTGGAATATACAAATGATGCACAGTGCAATTGCTCACCACCCACAGATTGCCGCCCAGTTAATCCACAAACGGCTATCCCCCCGCCCCCACTCCTCCCAGTTCCTATACTAGATGTGATGTCACATGGTATGGAATACCCTGTTGGCCAGTTTGGGTCACTGCCCTGGCTGTGTCCTGTGCCAACTTCTTGTGCCCCCCTCCAGCTTTCTCGCTGGCTGGGCATGAGAAGCTGAAAAATCCTTGACTTTAGACTAAACATTACTTAGCAACAACTGAAAACATCAGTGTTATCAATGTATTTCTCATACTGAACTCAAAACGTAGCACCGTACCAGCTACTAGGAAGACAATTAACTCTATCCCAGCTCAAACCAGGACAGGAGTCAATATTGAGTAACAGCATACCACTTTTTTGGCTTTTATATGTTCATACTTTATATATTTGACCATGATATTGATAGGAATATTAGAATGCCTTTTGGTGTGATTTAATTATTTTTTTATTTGATTGAGGTACTTTTCTCTCAGAATTTAGTAGGATCATCTGTTGTGAAACACGTAATAAGCTGAATGCTTCTAAGTAGGGCGAAATAAAATATTTTGTCTACCTGCATCATATTTGCATCAGTCTTTTAAGTGAGGGACAGAAATTCCAGGAACAGGAGGAGAGATATGTGGAATAATCGTGAAAGATCTTTTCAAAGTATTAATGTGGAAAATTAACATATTCTGTTCCAGTGCCCAGGATGACTCTCCCGTCTCTTTGGCAATAGCTAAAGCCAGTAACAAAGACCAGGGAATGTATTATTGCTGCTTGAATAATATATATGGAAAGGTGACTGCTGAGTTTAATCTGACTTCTGAAGGTAAATTCCAGTTTATAATTTTGATTAATAATAATGACAATGGCAGTTTCCATTCTTTTTTTTTTTTTTTTTTTTAACTACAAAATCTTGTTTCTTTATTTCTTTGTAGTGTTGAAACATCTCTCAAGTTTTCAGAATTGTGAAGGTAAGTACACACATCTGCTTGAACGTGTGCTCAAATCATTGTTCCTTCTGATTTCCAAATAGAACAAAGGATGGACAAATACAACCAGACTGAGACATTTTGGCACTTATCCCATGGGAAACTATGGGAATCCCTTGAAGCCATTGAATCAATATTGTGTTTTTGCTAGCTGTCTTTCCCGTTTTTGCACTCACCTTTTCTGTGCCATCAAGGATAGAATTCACTTTAATTCATGGGAGTTTTGTAGGTGAAATACTCTCGTGTAGGATGGAATGGTTTGTGCAGGGTGATGGAGTACCCGCCGTGACAAACTATTGATTTGAACTTGACTGTGTAACTTCTTGTTAGCTTGATTCACTAGCACTTCACATACAGTAAACGGTGAAATAGCATTGCATCGCATCATACAGAGACACAGACACACATAGAGTACTGAAAGCTCTTTTGGCAAAAAAACTTGCCAGTGATGTTTGAACACATGGTCTTTGCAAGTCACCTGCTGTGTAACTTTACTCCCAAGAGAAAGATGGGCATGAAGATTTGGAATGCTTTCCCCATATGTTAACTTGTGTTTAATCACACTCGGCATATGTCTTGCTGTGCTGTAGCTAAAGATAGACAGTGCATTGCAAATTGGTTTATCATTTCTGAACACACTGTACTAGTCAAGTACTTCATTCAGCCAATTGATTTTTCTTTCTTTTTCTAGAAGAATAAAATTAAACATTTAGTTCCTTGTTAAAATAAAACCAGGACTTTTCATGTAACAGCACTGTAAAACTTTTGATCAACAGAGAATTTTAGGTGGAGTTAAGGAGCCTTTTAATTCTAGCTTTATATGTGCACTGTTTCCTCTGTGCTTCAAAGAGGGGCAATAGTGTACAGAATCTAAACAAGAGATAACTGCAAAGGGGAGCTGGAAGGACTTCATTGCTGCGTAGTATACACCTTTTGTTCTCCTATTTATCTTTTCACTGATGTTCCTTGAAATGTTATGGTTAGAGAGACTTGAAGTGCAGTTAGAATTTTTTAGTTTCTTTCAGTGCTTGACCTTAACCACTTCTTTTTTCCCCTTCGATTTTTTTTTTTTCCATTTCTATTCCAGTGATCATTAAAAAGGGTGAAATCCATAATCCTGCTTGATTTCAGCTGTAACAAACGTAGGCACACATTCTTATGCTACTGGTACCTTCAAAATCCACAGGTGGAGGGATAAGAAAAATATTATTGTACCAATTTCTCCTGAATATAAAGATCACTAAAATTGATGTTTTTACTTTTTGATTGAAACTGACATGGTCATTTATAGGAATGTGGTTCTTATTCAAAATCACTTATGAAATAAAAATCTTGGGGTTTTTTTCTACCTTTGCTAATGAACCTGTTTTTAAGCTGGTGCTTGGCAGATTGAAAAGAAACACTTTAACATGCTGGTCTGCAGCAGTTGGAGCTGATGTCGTGATTGTGGTTGGTACGAGGAAAGGCATGTTTCCATCATGGTTATATTAGATAAGGACTGAGACCTCTTTCAGCTGAGTGTTTCTACAAACACATTGGCAGAATCTTTCCCTGAAAACATTCCAAGCTGAAAGCTAAAACAAGCTCTGGTTGTACTAGGAACTTCTGGCTTTTCTGAAAAGACAGGCTAGCTTCAGAAGAATGTACTCTGAGCACACTGGGCACAGAACTGTGTTCTACTTTTAAATTCATATCTACATACACTGCTGCACATTAGCTTTATTACTTTCTGCCTTCCAAAAAAGCAGAGTTGGCAGGATCTCTGTATTCCCTCAATGCCTCTTTAGTTCTCAGTCAGCTTGACTTACTTCACATACATTTGAAGCTCCTGTTTACAACTGCCCTAATAGTTTTAAAAACAGCTTTTGTTATCTTTATCCCTATTTTTTGTTTGCTGCACTCTGTATTCTCTCCTTATGAACTTGATCTGCCACCTTTCTCCATGCTGGCTTTAGATGGTAGAGGCAACAAGCTACATTCAGAGGAGCAGTGTCCCAACCCCATACTAACACAAGTTAGGCCACGTATTCAGTTTCCATGGAGCATTTTCTTTAATACTCTATGGAGAGATGCATTTGTTCTCCCACGTCCACCCTTTTCCCTGTGACTGCATAAGGATGCTGTGCAGAAAAAAGTGGCATTGTGTTTTAGGTGTGGAAGAAATTGAATTCATGCAGCTCATGTTCAGAGAAGATTTCATCAGTGACAGCTATTTTGGTGGGAACCTGCATGGAATAATAGCTACAGAAGAGCTTCACTTTGGCGAAGGCATGCACCGGAAAGCCTTCCGAAGTAGAGTGATGCAAGGCCTCGTTCCAGTGTTCAGTCCTGGCCACCCCTGTGTTCTCAAAGTGCACAATGCTATCACATATGGGACCAAGAGTAAGGATGATCTAGTTCAAAAGAACTACAAACTAGCACTGCAGGTAAGCTTCTCCTGTCCTTTGTTAGAAAGAATTGTAGGGAAAAGCTATTTAGTGAATATTCAAACAGATCATCTGTTAAATGTTTTGAGTAATATTCCATAGGCATATCTGTTTGTAATACAGGAGTGCTATGTCCAAAATACTGCAAGAGAGTATGCGAAGATATATGCAGCTGAAGCTGAACCCTTGGAAGGCTTTGGGGAAGTACCAGAGTGAGTACATATATATATATTTTTATATAAATATACATGTATGCATATATATATATTGTCCTGTGCCACAGCTGCCGACTGACTGCTAGGAGTAATTACTGTAGAAGAAAGAGGGAATCCTGAGAACAGTGTTACAGCTGGAGTAATGACCTAAATAATACTGAGTATCAAGGTGGTGAGAGAGATTCCATTGCCATTAGAGAAGGATAATAAGGAGTAAAGACAGTAAATAGCAGGGAAAAGGCATGATTTTCATATAAATTTAGAGTAAATTATTCATGCTAGTGAAGTAACGCCAGTAGGAGATACTACTAGTATCATCTAGTAACAGCAGTAGGGGATAAGTCAGGCCTTCCAACTTGCCATTAAAAATGAAATCTTAAGAGGAATCATGATAATTCTGAAGCTGGTATGAAGTCACTCCTTAGGAAGTTTTCTGTGTGTAGAGAGTCTGAAGCCAGAAAGCTCAACTGTGATTCTAGGTTTTCCCAAAGACTGGTTTATTTTATTTCAGAAGTTTTCCCATTTCCCAAACACATGTACATCAGACCAATAGTTCAATACAGGTTCTCCTCTGCCTCTGAGGCTGGGAAGTGGCACCTTGAAGATTTGGTAATAGATCTTTCTCAAAGGATTTGCTGTTCCAGTGTCAGGCTACTGTGTAGAGTTTAATTTGCAATGGATGGTTGAAATTCCATCTGCCTTGCTTCAAGGATAAGACCTACATGCTTGACAGCAGGCTAAATCTCCATCTCCATTTAGATGACACAAGATCTGCTCAGCTGCACTGGTTCCCTGAAAAAAAGGAACACTTAAAACACAGGCTCTAGAATGATTCCTTAAAGCCACCTTTTCAGGATTAGAAATAGCGATGGAGATGGCAGTGAAATCTTTTATGGAAAATATCTGTGCAAGTCAGCTTCTTTTCTGGAAATATATTGCTCTTGGTAAAATTTGTGTTTGAAAGATTTCTCTAGGCACAGGATATAACCTCTAGTTTCGATATGAAAGACAGAGAGCATGTACCTATGGTGGGTTGACGCTAGCTGGGGGCCAGGTGCCCACCAAAGCTGCTCTATCACCACCCCCACCCCCCTCAGCTGGACAGGGGAGAGAAAATATAACAGATAGATAAGGACAGGGAGAGATCACTCAACCATTTACCGTCATGGACAAAACAGACTCGACTTAGGGAAAATTAACTTAATTTATTGCCAATCAACCAGAGTAGGGTAATGAGACATAAAACCAAATCTTAAAACACTTTCCCCCCACCCCTCCCTTCTTTCTGGGCACAGCTTCACTCCCGGATTCTCTACCTAGCCCCCCAGCAGCACAGGGGTACAAGGAATGGGGGTTACGGTCAGTTCATCACGCATAATCTCGGCCACTTCATCCTCTTCAGGGACAGGACTCATCACACTCTTCCCCTGCTCCAGCGTGGGGTCCCTCCCGTGGGAGACAGTCCTTCACGAACTTCTTCAGCGTGGGTCCTTCCCACGGGCTGCAGTTCTTCATCAACTGCTCCAGCATGGGTCACTTCCATGGCATGCAGTCCTTCAGGAGCACACTGCTCCAGTGTGGGTCCCCCATGGGGTAACAAGTCCTGCCAGAAAACCTGCTCTGTGGGCTTCTCTCTCCATGAATCCACAGGTCCTGCCAGGAACCTGCTCCAGCGTAGGCTTCCCACGGGGTCACAGCCTCCTTTGGGCATCTACCTGCTCCAGCGTGGGGTCCTCCCTGGGCTGCAGGGGGACAGCCTGCCTCACCATGGTCTTCCCCATGGGCTGCAGGGGAATCTCTGCTCCAGCGCCTGGAGCACCTCCTCCCCTTCCTTCTTCACTGACCTTGGTGTCTGCAGGGTTGTTTCTCTTACATGTTCTTGCTCCTCTCTCTGGCTGCAGTTTCTGTGCCCACTGCAACTTTTTTTCCCTTCTTCAGTATACTATCACAGAGGCACTACCACTATTGCTGATTGGCTCAGACTTGGCCAGCAGTGGGTCTGTCTTGGGGCTGGCTGGCATTGGCTTCATGGGACATATGGGAAGATTCTAGCAGCTTCTCACAGAAGCCTCCCCTGTAGTCCCCCTGCTACCAAAACTTTGCCACACAAACCCAGTACAGTACCCTACGAAAACTAGAAATCTGGTGCAAATAACAGGCACATGGAAGGTTCAGATCTAGTGCTTTATTCTAAACAATTGGCTGGAAGATGGCAGATAAGAGCAAAAAGAGATTATGTGCGTATGCTTTTGGTTTGCTTTTTAATTTCAAAATTTTAAGGCTAGATTCCTTTCTTCTAGCCAGCACTTGTCAGACCAAACTTGTATTTAAAAGAAGGTATATTCCTTGGAACATTTTATAGGATAAATAGAGCAAGAGAAAAGTTGTCTGCATTCTCCAGAGCTAGCTTTAAAGCTACAGCCTTAGCCTATCTGTGCACGTTTGACTGTAAGAGAAAGCTGAGGAAACAACAGAGAAAAGCACTACCCTGTAATAGTCAGTGGACTGGCAGCTAGACATTTATAAAACCACAGGAGGGGGAGAGAGAGAGATATTCTGTAGTCTTGAGGTTACTTATGATAATTCCACCATGGAGTAGTACTAACATTTCTATTAACCAGTGACCCATTTATTTTCCTTTCAGTGTGCAGTAATATGAAACTATATGGAGCCTTATACACTAAGAAAAGCTGTTCACTTTAATGATACTGGTAGAGTTAAGTTGATAGCATACCTTGAGTGAGTAGGTTAAAACTAGACTAGTGCCTACAGTTGCAGTGATTGTTCCTTGGAAAAAGAATAACTACTGGTATAAAGGCCATTTGTACCAGTTTAACTGCATGTGCTATAATAATAAGGGTAAAATATCACAACAACAAATAAACTAATGGTGTCAATAAAGCTTGATTGGACTAGGACTGGAAGACTTATACAGAAGTGCTCTGGTTATATGTAGTTCTCTGTCTCATGACTAATTTTTCTAGACCTCCTTTCAGTGTATATAGAGCACCTATGTACATTCACGATTCTGCCATTTCCAGAATCCAGCACAGGTATGTCTGGAAGCAGCTATGCCACCCCTTTGGCTGTGTTGCTCTAAGAGATAGGACTCTTTGTAAGAAAGCAAGTAACTAGAAACGCATTTTGTGGTGACAGTCATTTTTCCCATTTGTTCTGAGATACTGCTAGGAGCTTTTGTGAGCTAGCTGATAAAATACAGTTGTGTTCTGTTACCAGCTCCAGCTGAATGGCTTTCTAAAATAAGCAATATTAAATCTCAGAGCAGTATTAAATTCCATTCTAATATACACTGATGTCACTTTTTTGCTTACTCTAAGGTTTTAATTTTGGAGACTTATACTGTAGTATCAGAATGCTGCCTAACAAGTAACAAGAGTTTTTGTGGTGTAAGCACACATAGAAGATGACTATCTGTGAGGTAGAACACTGCTTTCCCGACAGCAGGAACTTTGGTAACCACGAAGTTCATGTTCCTAGTGAGACAGATACTTCCTTCCAGACTATTGTCTTTATCACTTCACATTCAGTCTTTCTCTCTGGGAAGACCATGAAACCCCAAGCAAAATTTTATTTGACATGGGACATGAGTTTTTGGCATGGTGCATCTTTAGACATAAATGGACCTAGCCTGGATTCCTGCAAAACTTTGTAAGTCTTTCTGGCTAAACTAGCTCAATTTCTAAATGACTAAAATAAGACAATTTTCAAGTTTGCAGTTTCCTGAAAACTTCATACAGAACTAGCTGAAGTTTTCTGACCTGGATCCAAACTTTGCCAAAGTCCAAGAATCTTGGGATTCTAGATTTTCACTTGAGCCAACTTGTCTTGAGAATCTGATGATCTTCCCAGAGACTTTCTTGTTTCCTCTTACTTTTTGGTAAAGGAGTTGCTTTGTACTTTCATTAACAAAAGTGTTTGCTAATTTTGGATGTGTTAGGTTTTAGAAGTCTAGTCTGAGAAATCCTTCACTTACACTGGTCTTGGGCAAAGCTTTTTCTGGAGTGGATCAAATTTGCAGGTGCTTAACACCTCACAAAGTCTGAATCATCTATTAGTCAGCCTGAGCAGCTAAAGCAGTGATACTACAAAATAAGCAAGCACCCTTTATTGTGCAGAGTTTAGGTTTTGGGATGTAGTAGGACAACATTAGAAAGCATGCTTTGAAAAATTTTACATCTGAGTAAATAATAATACAAAGAAATAAGCACATGGAGGATAATGCAATTATGTTCTAGAGCTACCTAGAAGATCTGAATCTTATCCAGATGTCTCCCGGCTTGGTTTAAACTTGGTAGCCGTTTATTCACTCTCTGAGATCACTGGTCACTTTGTCTGTTTCTTACTCTTTCATTGACAGAACTCTCTGGATTTTATTAGTTTTTATCCCTTGATTTCAGGATCATTCCTATTTTTCTTGTTCATCGGCCTGCTAATAACATCCCCTATGCAACAGTGGAGGAGGAGCTAGTTGGGGAATTTGTGAAATACTCTGTCAGGGATGGCAAGGAACTAAATTTCCTGAGAAGAGACTCAGAGGCTGGCCAGAAGTGTTGCACCTTCCAGCACTGGGTGTATGAGAAAACCAATGGGAACTTGCTTGTCACTGACCTGCAAGGTGAGTCGTCTGAGTGGCAGCAATAAAATGGCTTTCCTATGATACAGGCTGGTGACCACTCACAGTCAACCCCCATAACTGCAGAACTTCCAGACATTTATTTCTGAGCAATGTTATTCTTGGCTTTCTGTGTCCTGTTGGCAATGCTGAACGTGCTCCTTCCATGACCTTGTAATAGACAGTCTTCTCCAGATGCTGACAGTACCCTGGCCCTGTGCCTGTTTTATACAGTGTCTCATGCAGATCAGAATAAAAGATAGGAGAGAGAGTTAGGGTATCTTATTTTCTAGCCTGTTTTAAGTGCACTGTGCTTATTTGTGTGTGTGTTACCCTAGGGAACAGAAAGACATTAATTAATTGCCTACTGTGGCAGCAGGGGCTAACACGTTAACCTAAGCAGTATTACAATGTTTATCTAATCAGCAGAGAAAGGGAATTTTTACCTAGTTTATGTTCTTGTAAGAAGGCAGTTTGGAAAAGAAAAAACAAATCTCACACTCTTAACAGGAGAGTTGTTCTTCCACATGTCCCCTTAGTAAATCAGGACACTCAATATGAGTCAAGTCTGGCTTATTGTCTCACCTCCCAGAATTTAATGAAATGTCTTGTGAATTGAAGACTTCAGTTGTTAATAACATCCTACTCCTTTGCTTTTTCTTGTATTTAAATACTTAACAACAATCTCTCCACAGTGGAATGCTCCACATTCAGGTCCTGGCTAGGTTTGAAGAAACATGTTCCTTCAAAAAAAGAATGGTGAAGAAATGCCCTACTCGCATTTACTAAATGCTGCCCTTATGATCCTATGGGTGTGACTCCTCCTAACTGCTGAAATGCTGGGCCTGTACGCAGCACAGTATGCATAGATGTGTTTGAAACAGAGAAACACAGACCATTTTTAAAGAAAACCAAAAAAGGTGGAATCTTAGAAAATATCCCATATTCTTTAACAAGAGAAGGCAGGAAAATTAGCAACAAGACATTTAAACAAGACCCTTGAAGTAATTTAAAGGGAGAAGAAGGAACAAAATCCTAGCCTGAGGGAAGCACAACAGAAGAAATAGTATCTGAGCTGGTATAATGACTGCTGCCAGAAAGGACAATATACCTGCTGCTGTTCAAGAGAAACATTCTTCCTCTTTAATCATCTTCTCATTTAACTATTTAGGCTGCATTTTTCAGGCATACCAGTTGAGATTTCTGAGGGTATTCTCCCAGGAAAATGGTCTGGAGACCATCATTTTCCTGTACAGAAAAAATTGCACACTGCAGGACTGGATTTTGCCTATAAACAAGTCAACAAAGGGACAAGTTAAAAACCCCAAGTTTTTTGAAATACTGAATGAGAAAGGGGTTTTGGATCTCTCACCCAAAAAGTAAAAATAAGGTTGACTGACCTATTGATACTTGATTAGCAAAGAAAATATGCAATTCCTACCAATAAACGATGTAGTCCAAGTTTGCAAAGCATCAAAACCACAGAACACATAAATAAATATACACATCTTGGGGCAGGTGCATAAGCAAAGATGTTGTATGTTTCTTAAAATGCAGCCATCAAAGTGTAACCCCTCCGTCCCCCGCACTGACTGTCTAGCACAGGAAACAAGGTATGCTCTATTTATCAACTTGCTATCTGTAAACTACTGGTATGAGACTGACTTCTAGAAATTGCTAGTGATACAGATGACAAACATCTTATTTTTAATTGGGGTACTTTAAAATGTTTGGAAAAAATGGTGACAAATAATTAAAAAAGTGAATCAATAAATAATATTTAATGTCTCTATATGTGGTGCTCTTGAATCTGAAAATACTCCTAGAAATTCTAGTGTAACATAAGCTCTCTGTTTCCATCATGCCTTGTAGGTGTAGGAATGAAGTTAACTGACGTTGGCATAGCAACACTGGCCAAAGGGTGAGTGAAAAATTATTTCTCAACGGCATGGTTTTGCTTTACACATCAGTCTCTTCACAGTGTAAATATGTTGGGGGAGGGTGCACTGGCAAGTTATTCTTGCTTTAACTTAGGAAGAAAACAATCCTCATCTGACTCTTCTAACTTCTTTTTGTTCATATTTATGGGAACCCACCTATAAGGGAAACACATTTATTTTGTTCTAAAAGGATGGGGCTACACTGTAGATTGGGCTTTGCTTTTCCTTCATGCCTCCCTTAAAATAGGCTTATTCAAAGGGCATTTCATGAGTGAAATCAAGGTCTCAAGTGACTTACAAGCAAGTAAGGCACTTGGTGGTGCATTAGCTGGAGGAAGGTAGGGCTGAAAATGCACGGCCAACACTGGCTCCAGCCTGGGGTACAATGAAAGACCTGGTGTTTGTGCTGTCCAGAGCTTCTGACCATGGAGGAAATATCTCAAACCCAGCATGCTGTTGGAGCCAGAGCTCCAGCTGGGCTTGCACTCCCTAGCACCTGTCCCAGCAAATGCAAATACAAGCATTTAGGCCTGTCTAGCCCTACTAGATCTTGCTACCAGTAGCCAAGGTGACTCTTCTACCCTCCTACTCTTCCTCTGGAAGAAAGAGGGTATCTACCACAGTACTGTGGGAACTAGGGAAGGAGATACCCTGAAAGCGCCCAAAGTTTGTGTTGCCCTTTTTGTAAGAAATTTAAAGGGATGGTGCAAAGACTGCATGAGAGAACACAGCTGAAATCCCTCTTGCAGCCAGCAAAAGTGCCAAAGCTTTAGAATATGTTTTTATGACAAAAGCTTCTATAAAGAGTCTTTTCTCAGTTTAGAACTCTGAGTTAGTTCTTCTTCCTATTGCAGGCAGTGACGGCAAGCTTTTCTTGAGCCTGTGTTCTTGTCAGCTGCATGGGTGGAGGGAAGATGTCTGTTTAGCTTTGTGTAGGCCACTTACCTGATAAAAAAGGAAATGTGTTAAGGGATTTGATGGTATCTCTTTCCCTTCTCTCTAAAAAGCAGTAATTCTGAACTATAACAAAAGATCTATTCATAATATTTAAAGAGTCCTGTTTCCTAGTAGTTTTGCAATGGCTTCGGGTCTTTTTGGGAGACTTAAGCATGTGTGTAAAGATATCTGTAATAATGTTCTAACTTTAATGGCCTTTAATGTTATAACTTTCTTCCACTTCTCTTAAGTTCTTGTTAATTAAAGCTTTTAGTGTTAGGACAGGCCAAAAGAGCCATTGATAGGAATAGGCAGTGCAGGCAGTGATTCAAATCAGCTGGCTGTTGGAAAAGGAAAGGGGATGGGGGTAAATGCCTGTGACTAATGCTTTAAATTCATATTCTCCATTGATAAAATGACAGGAAAAGCAAATCTGATCACATGTATTCAGTCTTTACACTGAATTGGAGTGTGTGTATATACCCATGGTACAGGAAAAAACCCTTACAATATGTTTTAAGTTATTAAAATTTTACCCCAGAATATTCTGGAAAATTCCTTAATATTTGCAGGCTGGCATCCATTCAAAACTTACACTGATTTACTCTTTTAGCTGTGGATCCAAGGTGAAATCAGTTGAAATGAAGTTGCATCATCCTGTTATAAAACAAAGTAATAAAAATTTTATTTAGGTAACACTGTTCTCTTGAATCAGACGTTCCATAGAAATGCTTTAATGGATGCTGTTGTCAGCTCACTATGGGGAATTACTCCTATAAAAATGCATATTGGACTAGGGAAGAGGAAGGTGAAGTGAGAAAATGAATAAACAATGCAAGCTGTAGTAAGGATCATCTCAGTCATGTGTAAGGGAATATAATTTCTTGTCATGAACAACCCCTTAAAAATGTTGAGTATCATTTTATTTGTCATTTAACTAATGATACTGCTACAAGACAACAGATTTTTCCTGGTCCTGTATTTTTCTTTTATGCTTCTTTCCCAGAAAGGACAACTCTGCAGTTTGATTTTTTAATTCCGTGAGCCTGGATGGGGAAAAGTACACAGAATTAATGTGTGTTACTAGCTATTGCTGCTTTTGGTAGTGTGCAGCCATGCTGATGAGAGGTTGTCTATCTCACATGTTGGGGAGAACATACATAGTCCTACTTAACTAAAAAATATAGTATGATAGTGTTATGATTTTAAGTGTATTGTTAGAGAAGATACAAAGCTGATTTTTTGGTGTAATAGCCTATAGAAATTCCAAGGGTTTCCTCAACCACTCTTGGCAGAGCTAATGACCTCACTGATCACAGACAGGTTCTCTGCCTCTAATTCTTCTAAGCCTGGGCCAATCACATCAAGGCAAACCAAAAATACCCTTGGGAAATGCTTCTGTTGTCCTTGATGAGTGGAAGAACATTAATATTGTTCCTGGGTGGAATGTAAATTAAAAACAATTCTAATTTTACTCTAAGATTGAACTTGTGTTCCAGGGGAAAAAAAACCCTGAAAAAATATCCATCTCCCCTACCCCCCCCCCCCCATGCTCATAGTATAATCAAGCTTTCACATAATCTAGTGTCATAGTACAAACTGTTACTGATAAATTTGTGAAAGCCAATATAGCAACTGTCATGAATTATTCATGGACATTATTTATCCCCCAGTGTTTCTTGTAAATGAAGTACAATAAACAGCATATATTAAAATTTTGTACCTCTATTCAGCATTGCTCATTGCTGTTAATGATTTTTTGGGGGGTCCAGACTCATATTCCAAGCCTGAACAAACATTTCTGGATGAGCATTTATGTATCCTTTGTCTTCATCTTTCCCCTCATTCCTGTAGAGGCTGTGGAAGGACTGATGTTTTCAACAATTAACACTCTTCAAAGTAATTCTGATCTTTTATCCTTTCTCTGTCTGTTTTGCCAGTGAATTGGAAAACGAACCCAAACAAGGGTCATTTAATCAATACGCTGAAGTAGCTGCAATACAGTTTCTGTCAGTAGAGGGCGAAGCCTAACTAGAAACCGAAAAGCCTGGGAAGTACTTCTAAAGTAGCCACTCGGGCCCACCAGAGTCGGGCAATTAATCCTTTAAATAAGCTATTTAGTAGATTCTTTGGCAAATGTAAACAAAAATAATACAACACAGTGACTGGTTTCTAAGTGCAAACAGTGAGCCAGTTTAGAAGCTGTGCACAAGTGCCCAGGTATTTACCCAAGGATGGTAAACACAAAGATGAAGGAATCAGGAACACAGTGACCCACCATCATGATGATTAACAGGGGTGCTGTTTGCCAAATGCGGATCTGATCGTCTGTCTGGTTTCAGAGCACTGACAAATTTAGTTTTACTCAACATGGCAACAAGAGGCATTGAGGAGTATAAACCTGGGGACAAATCCAACATTCCCCCTTCAGATTTAAGGAAGATTTGGTTTGGGCCGACTCCCTACTGTCAAGTTTAGGAGACGGAATTCTGTCTGGGTTTTATTTATCAGTCATTTAGTCAGTGAATTAATAGTGCCTGCTGTGCAAAAAACAGACTCATGTTTGTCAAGGCTTGGAATGGTCAATAGTTTGGTGTTACTGAACACAAAACATATGAGAGCGATACAGACTGTACAATTTAGAAGCCATTCACTAATGGACACCTTCCCACAATTACACTTACAAGCTATAACAGCACAGAATGGTTTGTGTTGAGCTCACAAGTCCTGCCAAATTACAACAGACCTATGGTCATTAGGTCTGTCCGGAACAGATGATGCAGTCTGGAAGCACACAAGGGGGTCTATGTGGAAGCAGTGACTAACAAACAGCAAACAACTGGGAGAACTCTGATGCAAAACTTTGGTCTCACATCTGTAGATTAGTTTTTCTACGGCCCGCTATAAGACTTGGGGCTGTCTGCACACTGCAGAGCCAAACTAGGCTCATTCGTGCCTCTCAAATTCCAAAGTGGACAAGGAGTGTTACCTAGAACACATCTGTAGTCACAAGATAAATGCAAACCTATTATTGTAAGAGAAGGGAAATGAGGATGGCTTGATTTAGGAGCAAAGCTAGTAAAATAAAGATAATCACGTGTTTTTAATATAAATGTTCTGTCTCTTGTTCACAAGATATTTATGCTCTTACTTTTACTGGCATTTGTTGAATTCTAAAGCTAAAGTTAATTAGCAGAGCATTCAATTGTACTTTGAAGTGTCTATTACTCATAGTATCATCTGAGCAAATGCTACTGTTTCTGCTCATTGTTTAGACGTTCCTTCAAAAGGCATACAGGAGATGGTAAATACCAAATACAGATAGGAAAGCCATTTAGACAGACTATTACTTACTTCATGAGAAAAGTGGATTTTTTTTAGCTCAACTTTTTCATTACGAGATTATTTGCACAAAGAAATGAGTATTACCAGAATTTTACAGCATGAGAAAAACACATGAAGAAATTTTCTTTAGATGCAACAAAATGGCTACCTAGGAAAAAAAAAGAGAGTGAGAGCAAGAGAAAGAGTTCGTGGTCATTTTGCAGCCAAAAATTAAAATAGTCAGCATTCAGTGCAGTGAAACTTCTCACCTAATTGATAGCCCTGGAGGTTACTTATCATTAATATTTCTGCCAGAACACACCTACACAAAGTGCAGGAGAAATGAAGCCTCTCAATCAGCCTTGCAGCAGAAATGGAGAATTTCAGATACCAGAGTAAGCAGATGCTACCCAAAGGCTGTCTGCACAGAGCCTCATTATCTCCTCAGACATTGGCGGCTGCATCTGTGTTACACACACTGCTGCAGCATCCAGCAGTGACACACCATGGCAGTGGAAGGTGCTGTAACAACAGCTGTTGTTGCCACTGGCACCCACTAGAAAGACCCAATGGTTAATTGAATATTCATGATAAATTAATAAAAATATTTTGGTTTAAGTTATCGCTTTTTGCTTGCAGTGCATTGCTGTGGTTTAACTAGTTTCTGGAGTCAGGATCAATGCCTGATATAAAGACATATTCTTGCTGAGCACAGGCATGTTTGCCTGTGGAACTTAAGTTCTGCTGATGTGTCTGGAGGATACACCTGTTGGCTCTAGTAACAGAGCTCAAGTATAAAGTCTCAAGTGTATTATTTCTCCAAAGGAGTGAGAGAACAGTTCATTATCTTGCAGAGCGCCAGGATATAGTCCTGAAGTAACAATAGCACTCCTCTTAAACTTCTTTTGGCTAAACAAGCACATAACTAACTTGGGGAGGAGAGGAAAAAAAAAATCTTAACCCTTTGAGGTTCATCTGGCTGTTCATAGCAAGCTAGCTGAGTCGTTTCTCTTGAGTAGGGCAGGCTTATTACCTGTTTAACTTAGAGGGTAACCTCGTCTGGTGTGAACAGCTTCAAATGACAAATTATAGTAAAATATATTTGGAGCTTTATTTCACTGAAGTACATATTTAACATTCAAAAGCTCTGACTTCAAAGAAGAATCTGAAAATAAATTATTGGTGGTATGAGAAGACAAAGACTCCTAAATACTTATGATGAGAAAGTTGAACTCCGAAGTAGTTTTTCTTATTGAAGTTAACCACCAGCAGTAATTTAATTCCTTAGAAGATTAAAGTCTGCTGTTCACCTTACACTTATCTGCAAAGTCTTCATCGTCATGGCTGCAGTAGTTTGTGTGAAATAATTTGGGATCCGTCCTCCATGGGTAGGCAATTGTGACTGTTTAAAAGCAGCAGCAAAACGTATAGATGACTTTTTTTTGCTGTAAGGGGGATTGCCAATATACATTACCATTTTGGTATATGCCTGAATAAGCAATAAATATTACCTTCTAGACATACTAGAGAAACTTTCAGATTTGCATTATCCACCAAAGAGATTTCTTTCCTCCTAGGGTGGAATTTCTGATGCTAGGAAAGCAGTCAGCCTGAGGTTTCAACTTTTATATTTCTTCTCTGTAGAGGAACACTAGACATGCAAAATAGGACAGTTAGATATAAATGGAGGCAGATATCGTCCCCTATTGTTGCAAGGTATTTTATTATATTTTCACAACTGGTACCATTTATTTGTAGAAGAAAATTTGGCAAACTACGTTGCAATAAAGATGCTTATCTGTCAGAAAGAGTTTGACCTTCTCAGAGCAACAGTGTTTTCTTCAGTACTGTGCAGTCTGCAGGAGGAAAGAAGTTCTCTGGAATGCTGTGCAATGAGCATGTTGTGTTAATTTCAGTGCTAAATCGTGTTTGGTTTTTGTGCAGTGATAACTCACAGTTCACATCTGAGGACATTGTATGTCCAGTGAACCAAGAGAATAAGGTAGAACATGCACTTACTAAAGTTACCGAAAAAGGAGAGGAGCACCCTGGCCTTTCTTCTCCTTTCTCCATCCTGGTAATTTGACCAAAAATTACTCCTTTAAAAAGTAGGTGCAGCTTTTTTAAAAAGCTGATGCAGCTTAAAAAGCAGGCACTAGAAGGAATGTCATCAACCAGTGGCAGAGTGAGGAGAAGAGAGGTGTACATGCTTTGCCTACTCCCTGGCTTTGCTAGCCCACTGAAGAAGTGAGAGGTAGCAGTGGGAGATATGGTGGTGGCTTGGGAATTGTGAAGGCTGGATGAGACTGCCTTCCTCAGGAATGCTCCTTGCATCCTTCTTCCCCAAGAGGCTTGGCTCCTTGAGATCTTGTAGTCAAGCCTGGGGGAGGGAGGAACATAGCACAGAAGTTATTTACATGTTTGGATGAAAACAGCTTCTGGTTCTGACAACACCTTGTGCAGCAACCTTGTCTCTTCATTGTAGTCAAAAGAACTGTTTATAGAGAATGATGTAGAATGGATTTCATTTATATATTACTGAGAGAAAGTTAGCCAGCAGACAATTATATTCCCAACTAAATGAAATGAAAAATAGTAGCCAGGACACAGGCCACAGAACTATGCCTCCTTAACCCTTTTCCCTCTTCTGTCACTACTTATTACCTGGTTTCCTTCACCTCTCAATGGCTCAGTTTGATTTTCTGTGACAGTTAGTGCTTCTCTAAACAGCATGGGTGGAAGAGACTTGCTTAATGTTTTCAAATTGCTTATGAGTCAACAGTCATACTCTGCCTCCCTGTGCTGAAAATGAATCTTGAAATCCCATGTGGCTTTTTTTTTTCTTTGTTGCTACAGATACAAAGGTTTTAAAGGCAACTGCTCAGTTTCCTTCATTGAGCAGTTCAGAGCCCTCCACCAGTGCAATAAGTACTGTGAGATGCTGGGGCTGAAATCTCTCCGAACCACTCATCAAAAACAGAGGAAAGCAACATCCATGAAAAGCAAAAATCTACCAAACTCATCAACTATAAAGAAAACAGTGCCAAAGAAAGCAAGAGAACCTAGAGACTTCATTTCTTCAGAGCACTGAGTTGCACTGTCCCATCCTGTGAAAACTCCTCTTGAGGATATGTAGTAGTGATAGGCACCAGTGACCTCAGGGCGGGGAGGTGGGGGGGGGGGGGGTGTAACTTTAGTCTTTTGCCTTATGACATTATTTTGAAGTCATCCTGATGCTGATGCCAGCAACAAAGAAAAGAACTGATTCTGTGGTCTTGGTACCTGAGATTTAACACTGGGACAAGGTTTTGAAGACAAACTAAGCCATCTGCCTGGATTATTTTACAACCCTTCTATGTATTGGTATCTGCACATTTTGAGTCTTGGACATTGAGTGCACCGCAGGTCACTGGAGAACATCCTCCCTTCTATGTGTCTGTGCCTGTGACCCTGTGGGTTCAGCTGCTGCATAAACATCAATATATTTAAGATGCCATGCAGTAAAAGTTTTGCACAGTGTTGTTGCTCAGGCTGCTATAGAAAAATTGTTTTCTTTCCCAGATTTTTACATATTGTAATCCGACTGTAATCGTATTCTTGTAATTTTTTTTCTCCCACTTACATGTCTTTTAATACAAGACAAAGCAATTCATGATAGGACATGTCTGTCTTCTGCCCCCCCCCCCCCCCCCCAAATTAGCTAGCATCTTTAAGGGCCTCACAAAGTGATATCATCAGCTTAAATATGGGCAACTTGTGTGATTCTCCATAGAATTCCTGGCTTTCCATGCAAGCTTCCTTGAATCTACTGTTAACCCCATGGCACAGTACTGTTGTGCTTGCACTGATCCTCTTGTGGGATGAAGGTTTGGAGTCTGCATGTTGCCAAGCAGCTACCATCTGAAATAAACCGTTACATATAGAAGGTATTTTAGTACCTTGCAGCATTTTCAACTTGAGTAAGTACAATGACTTTTCTGTGTAGTATAGAATTGTTTTTTGAAGGAACATGACAGGTGCCCTGGGCCAGTACCTGTCTGCTGAAGAGTCATGATTTGTCCAAAATGCCTAGGCAGGGCCAAAACTGAAAAAAAATACTGTGCTCCATTAAAATTAAGTGTAGCTTATGTAGAGATTTGCAGCCAGAGGAGGGAACTATGCATGTCAGAGGACTGCAAGAAGTTTACTGGAGGTGGCAGTTGAAAAGCCAACCTGCAGTGCCTAACGTGCAATACAAACACTGAACATTGTCAGACTTCTTATCCCTGTGTGATTACTAAATAACAGGTGGTGCCAGAAACCAATACCTGTGTGTAAGAGTCCCATCAGAGCTGAGAAGAAAAAGCGCGATTTCAGACTAGGTTCTGCTTTGTGTTGATAAGCAATGGGTGCCAAATATGAGATAAACAGTTGTGGACTAGCTGATGCTAGGGACAGAAACTCATCTGACTGCAATGTAGGTATAACATCTAGACTTGTCATCCTGGGCTCCCTTTATGGTTAATGGAGGTCTTCCCAAGAGAATTTAGAGCAAAGTGCGGGTCATCTGAAAAACAAACATTTGAAATAGGTTAGATTAACTGTGCCAAAAAAGTGCTTATGTCTCTCTATTGAGGAAAAAGGAAGCAGTGTCAGACAGACATCTGCATTTTGAATTCCTATTGTTGCATGGGATGAACTTCTCCAGAGTTGTTCTTAAGCATCTGAGTTTTTAATAGT
This sequence comes from Astur gentilis, assembly GCF_929443795.1. NCBI lineage: Eukaryota > Metazoa > Chordata > Aves > Accipitriformes > Accipitridae > Astur > Astur gentilis. The sequence goes on along the minus strand of NC_064919.1, from coordinate 89,260,927 downwards.
TTTCTGCTAACTTATGAGGAGGAGACCAAGTACAAAATGGTATTGCAGAAATTAGGATTTGTAGTCCATGTAAAATTAAATGTATGAAAGACTATTTGAAAGATGAGTTTTTAAATAGAAAATGCCAAGGAAAGGTGAAAAGTTTGAGTGTGACTGAAATCTGGGTCAAGACATTGAGAGTGAAACCTTGACAAAACAATTACAATGTATCGAGGATGGGAAGACATTCATATCAAAATAAAGGTGCATGACAATGCTGTGCTACTGCAGAGAATCCAAAGTATCACAAGAGAATGGAGGTAGAAAAGTATACAGAGGAGAAGTTTTGAAGGGGCTATCAAACATAGCAGGCAGAGGGAGATGCAGCACAGATGAGGCAGATGGTCTTATTGACACTGGCTGTGCTGTAGGGAAGAGGTTTTCCCAGGGAAGTCCCACTGTTCTGGTGTCTCAGTTGTTCAAACCAGGAACCAGTCTTGAGTTTACCCACATCTCTCAGCTAAAAGGAGGTTGGCGTGTATGAGAGAACGAGCCACCGTGCATGGCCAGGCAACACACCTAGCAATGGGGATGGCAGCAATCCACTTTCCACTGCCACCTGGCAATCATCAGTTCATCGTTTATTTGAGCCTGGAATTCTGTACTCTGTTGATGCAGTTCTGGCTAGCTTTGGTGGGGAAGAGGAAAACCTGGCAATACACTGGTTTAAAGCAGTCATTTTTCTGTAATAGAACAAAAGTTTCAATTATAATAATGTCACATGATCCTGTTAAAATTCAGTCCTTGCCCTTGAGTTCAGCTACATGTGCAATTAAATTGAAATATTTATACATTAATAGCTACCAAAAGTAGAAAATGCTTGACTGATTACCTCAGGTTAAAGCTGTCTTGACAAGTTTTAAAACCCTGTCGTGGTACTCAGATGATTGCTCTTTGGTGTATCTAAGGGAAGGAGAGAATTGAGTCTTTGCCTTTTATTTGTTTCCTTGTTGCACCATCCTCTTTCACACTTGCTGAGCTGTCTGTTCTGCCCTCCTGTCTGCCTTGTTTGACAGGTAGGAACACTGTGGCAGTAATACCTTGCCTATGCAGGCCCCTCTCAAAAACATCCTCAATTCCTTGCTGACATTTCTGGGTCACGATATAAAGAGTTTAACATTTAGATACTGGCAGTGACACAGAGAGAGCTCCAGTGTGCATGACAAAAACTGATGGGAAATAGAATTATAGAATCATTTAGGTTGGAAAACCTTTTAAGATCATCGAGTCCAACTGTTAACCTAGCAATGCCAAGTCCACCGCTAAACCAGGTCCCTGAGCACCACATCTACATGTCTGTTAAACACCTCCAGGGATAGGGACTCAACCACTTCCCTGGGCAGCCTGTTCTAATGCTTGACAACCCTTTTGGTGAAGAAATCTCTCCTAATATCCAATCTAGACCTCCCCTGACGCAACTTGAGGCCATTTCCTCTTGTCCTATCACTTGTTACTTGGGAGAAGAGACCAACACTCACCTCACTACAGCCTCCTTTCAGGCAGTTGTAGAGCGCGATGATTATTAACAGACTGTCTGCCCATGTCTAAATTTCCATGTCAGATTGTTTAAAAAATAGTTTGCTAGTAATTGCTGTTCTTTGTAGACTGATAACTAGCCATTCTACCCACCTTATTCTTGCTGTTACAGAAAATACATATATACCCTGTATCAGGAAGTATTTCCTCGCTGTCTGAAAAAGAATGAAAGCCGAGTGCATCTAAATCAACTTTATACAAAGGTCTGGACCAAGAAGTTAGACTGGGAAAAGAAAGTTTAGTCCTATTTATGTTGATTGACTTCAGTGGCAGAAGAAAGATTCACCTAGTAGAACTATAGTTTTACCTTGGTGTACCTGTGTTACCAATATGCATCAGCTGGATGTCTGCAAAATCATAAGCAGTGAAATAATAAATATCAGTAGGGTAAACAGTATTCTCATTGGGCTCTTATTGGTGCATTGAGATGAATGGGAGAAACAGCTACCTGTTTCACAGACAGTGTTTTAATCTGAGACAAAGTGTGCTTTTTGCCTTTTACATAAGGGAACCAAAGCATGGTTTTTGTGAGCAAGTCAAATAAATATGTGTTCTAACCTCAACAGAGACATCAGCAAAGCAGAAACTGGAACCCAGTTTTTAAAGGAGGACTTAGAGGTTAATTCTTGCTGCTAGCAGTTGCATTATTATATTATATAATATTCTTTAGCACGCACAGAATGAATTAATTGCACTGTGTCCTGATAGCAATTTTAAAATGTTATGCTTTTCATAAGGCACCACTGCAGTTTAGGCTGAAGCACTAATGCTTTTTGATTTTAATTCTATTACATGGACTAACAATGATAAAACACTCAAGAATGGAGTCAGGAAAGCTTCTACAGGATGTTTCTTCTTGTTCAAAAGTAATTGATCACACAAATGGCCTATAGGTATCGGGTTTTTAGATTTATGTGTCCCTATAGATAAACTGATAATTTTACCTATTCTTTCACAGTTTTTAAGTGCTTTAAAAAACATCTGAGCTCCAGTGGTAATGTTTTTCAAAAACACCTAAGGAGTTTCAATGTATAAGTCCATATCCACAAAACATTAGACACATAACTCTTACGTTGCTCTTGTTTCCAAAAAGTGTCTGTAATCATTAGAAGTTTCTTGCTCAGTGGAAACTGGCCTCCTCAGTCCTTTTTGCAGTAGAACCTTGAGTACATTTGAAAAATGTCACCTGAATGTTCAGAAGCGTTCAGTGGTAGCAGTGAATGAATCAGAGTACATCAGTCCTCCATGGATTCAAGAAGACAGCTTGCACTTTTGAAAACCAATGCGCAGTTGCTGGGAATCAGCTGTAGACTCTGATTCCAGCTTTAGATCTTAAATAACAATCTCACCCATGAGGAGAAAGTCAGTGGGTATAGAAGACAGTCAGCCTGGTCCTGAAGTATGGGGAGATAAGTCTGGAGAGCAGAAGAATTTTCTCTAAAATTGGAAAGTTGAGAAACTTAACCAAAATGTCTGCAGCATTTTTTAACCTGTGTGGGAAGATAGATCCTTGCCACAGAAGTTAGATGATTCTTCATTACAAGCTTCCAAATAAAAAAAGCCAGGCTGCTAAGTTTCAGGATTTGAATCTATGAGTGACTAGTCTTAGATGAATAGATCACTGCAGCACTGTGATACATATTCCCAGTGCCTATGCATGCACCTGCTTTACAAATTGCTTGGCCCCAGGTCTCCAGAGGATGCAGCTTCGTAAGGCAGCTGATGTATTTCAAATGCTGTGCCTGGAATATTTATCCACTTCAAGGAGATGTAAGATGGAGGACCCCATTAGAAAACAGGCAGTATGTTTCCCAATCCATTCCTTATACCACATAGCAAGAGAAAATTGCAGTTCTTATTGGAGGAACTTTTCAGTATAACTCCTGCAGCTTAACCTCACACAACCTAATAGTGAACTGCAGGGATGCAGCTCCATTATGCCTTAATTTCTTTTTTTTTTCTCTTCAAGAAACTTCAGTGTATCTAATAATTGTGGGGGTGTTATAAAGGTCATGTTGCTCTATAATAAAAGTCTCAGTAAATAACTTTTCATTTTTGAGTTTTAAGAGCACAGTAGTAAGAAAGTAATAGGGAGAGGGAGTTAATCTATGCTGCTATCCTGCCACACAGCACCAGGGAAAGGCTAATAACTGTTTGCCCACATAGATGTTTGATTGAACATTTCCTCTAATAACATTTCAGGTAGAAGCTGGGGAGCCTGTATTGCCATTCCACCACTGGAGTACCAGCAGTGATGATTCATGTTTTGCATCTCTAAAAGAATGAATGATGTGGAGTAAGCTGTGATGACATTGCAAATCACAGAGCTAGTCCAAAATGACAGACCTAATCTCCATCTCTTTGTGTTGATATGATATGGATATTGTGCTCAGGCAAGCAGCACATGAGGCTTACTGAGCAGGAGGAGAGAAACAGCATAAGACGTTCTTCAAATAAGAAAAATCACAGTGCCAGTTATCAGGAGAAGGGCAAGCAAGACTGTTCCTAGAAAGCACTGCAGGCGTCGTGAGAGAGGGAAGGGACTTCATTTCTCTCTCAATCAAAGGTTGAGAAGAAAAGTAGCTGCTGTGAAAACATTACACAGAGGGCCTTGCAGACAAGGTCACTTTTGCTTTCCTACTGCAAAGCCAGAGAAAAGAGAAAGGAGTTCCAGCTCTTTTGCCCATCCCTACCCTCCAACTCGCCTGCACAAATATTCCCTCAGCTAGAAGCTAGTTCTCAGCAAAGAGCTTTTGAAAAATAAGCAATAATTATCTGCAGCTCTGCTGATTTCACTGTGAGTCTGCCATAAAATATTGTGGGTGTGAAATTACTGTGATTTACTGAGTCTTGGACAGCAGGAGAATATTGGCTTTGGGAGCCATTCTGTTGCTGCTGGATTCTGGCTGTGTTTATGGATGACTTAGGTTGCTTGTTTTGCAATGGTGGCAGAACAATGTCCCTTGTTAGTGTTAATGCTTAGTGGTCTTATAGATGCCCGGTCTGTGCCAGATGTTTTGGATCTGTCCCCCTACATCAGTCATTCCAGTTCATTTATCTGCTCCTTTCAGACAAAGGTTGGGGCCCAGGCTTATGCTATGGGGCAGCCTAGCCCGCACCTTTCCCTTCCCACCCTTTTCACAAAGAACCTGCAGCCTTTCTCTTTCTATAGAGCTAAAAGCTCACCACATGAACCATGTTCATGTTCCCCCAAACACAGTAGATATGCATTTGGTCTTGTGATAGGAGTGCACATAGGATCAGATGACAAGAGCTGCTTGTTTGCTGTGGCTAGATTTGTGCCATGTACATGGCAGGATGGTGTATCACAGCTGCAGTTTCGTGATGTGACAGGTCCATATCAAGGGACATAACAGGGATGGACTTGGCATCAGCACCCAGCAGAAAGCCTTCGTGCCACACACCAAAAGGCTGGTACTGCTGCTACAGAAATGTGTTTGAATGAGCTTCCTGTGTAATGTAGGAAACATCAGAAGGGAGGAATATTTATATCCATCCATTCATGCTTTATCTGGTAGCCAAAATTAAGATTTATTGTTCCTGAAAGCAAAACTGGACCAGGGAAGAGGAGGCCAGTGGGGTGCAATATATACTGGAAGTATGATGTCGGGGAAGTTGGACAGCAGTGCATAAGCATCTGGCACAAGTCTCTCAAAATAAGCTTTATGTTCCTTGGAACTATGTTAAAGGGATCAGGAGCGCCGGTGGTGTTCTCCTCTGTCCTCCCAGCTGGAGAAGGGGGTTCAAGAAAAAGGAGACAAATTGAACAGGTGAATGAGTGGCTGCGTAGCCGGTGCCTTGCTCAAGGTCTCAGCTTCCCATACCACTTGCTTTGTCCCTGTGCTTGCATGTCCACTGTTGCACTCCCACCTCTCCTCAACCTCCTCTACCATTGTCCCTGCTCCTTTCCTTTCCCTGCCACTGTGCCTGATGATTATTTGGGACAGCAGGGTTGGAAGAGGAAAAAAAGCAGCAAAAAAGTCTTTCTTCTTCCTGGAGGTAGTAAGCTTTATCTTCTTCCTTTTGCAAGAGCTGTTCTGCACTAATTTATCAAGAGGCTACTGGATTACTCCCCATTCAGTCACCTTTTATTGCTGTATCAGATACTTGCACAGAGTGGGACAGTGCAGGTTTTCAGAACAGATGGTCACTTAAGAAAATTGTGAATGCAAAGAGTGATTAGGATACGTATAAGGTTTAGGAAAACTATTCTGGGTTCCTCTGTGAAGACCTGTTGTGTTTATTACAATTTGAAGTGCTGAGAATTCTTTTAAAAATATCTAGACTGGAACTCAATTTTAATGTACATCATTGTATGTTCTTCCATTAATTTTCAGCAGTACACATTGCTAATGACTGTTCCATGGCAATAACTCATGATAGAAAATAAGGTTTAGGGAATAAAATTAAGTAACTCATTGAAGATATTCTGTTGGGAAACACTGTGTAATAAAAATTGGTTGCAAATGGAAACACAGTATAATCTATAAATGATAAATTTCACATATTCATCTATGCTTTCTTCCAGCAGCACTGTACACATCACAGCCATAGGAAGCTTCCTATTCATTATGCTTCTCTGGTTACCTAGTGCTAGAAGTCAGAAGAAAGGTGGAGTTTGGAACATGCTGATGAATATTAAGGTTAGCACTCTCATTGCAAATCAGAGTGCAACATTCTGTGAGCCTAAATCTTGGATTATTCAATGGGATTTAGACTTCTCAGTGCAGTGTTGGTGCCTGGCTTTCATTAAGACCTGTGAAAGTTCCTACAGATGATTCCTATTCTTTACAACAGTTTTCAGAAGAATTTCTATGAGGAAATTGTGACCATTCCCAAAACAGTAGGTTTAGAATACAAGACAGTGGACTTGAGCATGGTGCTCAAATCATACATACAGTTGTGGCATGGAAGGGAGCAAAGCTGAAAGCATTTGAAACCTGAATAAATGGTGTTTCAAGTTAGAGGTAATAACTTTTTATCAGATTTTTGGAAAGTGTTCTGTTTGAAAAATGTCATGAGCATCTCAGTCAATTAATGTTCCAAACCTATGTTTTAATTTGGTGCCAAAATAAGAGCCAGAGTTTCACTACATCAGCTATTCTATTCAGTATTCTATTGTCCTGGTCAATTCAACAGGAAAAAGGAAAATCCAAGCTGGCCTTGTTTTTCAGAGGTAATCACAACCCCATTGATTCCAATGAAATCCACATTCCTAATGATGACATTATAATGATGATTCCTTAAGATGACTTGTGTGCTTTACAATGGGAATCTGGCAGAGCATGTAGCAGAGTATGTATTTCCCACATATTATGGTGTTTTTGCTTGTAAAAGAAAGAGCAGAATCATCCTGACATACATGTTAAAAGCTTATTTATTCCTCAGTACGGTGGGAAAACGTATTGCTACAGTTCACATACTTTTCTGAATTGATGTCTTGTCTACCAGTAGCTATTTAGTGTGATAATGGCGTTTGATAGACTGGACACAAACACCATTGTCACACTCCACAGCTCTGGTAGTAGTAGATCATTAGTCCATGGAAGAAGTAATATACATACATTGCAGATTTCAGCATGGGGGCTTCAAAGATCTGCAAAACACAGAGAAAAGACCATGTTTATGCATATTTATATGTGGTATATCAGGATTCTCACCAAGGAAGTGGGAGACAGGATTCTGAATTTCTTTGAGGTGAATATTTTGTCTCAGCTAGCTGTGGTAATCTAAAGATAAGTAGCTTTAAGCGTGCTTTTACAGGCAAAGGAGATGGACAGGCACCTTGAAGAAAGTAATCAGTCCTGTCCTAAGAGACAAATTTATGAAGGGAGGGATGAATCATTCTCTGCAAGGACACATGTCTTTCTTTTACTGATGGAGACAGCTCAGAATAAGCGCCTGACTTTTATAGAGCTATGTTAGATCTGCGTAATCATGATGCTTAAGATGATGCTTGTTTTCCATATACTTGTTTTTAACCAGCATTGGAGAACTAGCCCACTTACAAGACAGCAAGTTGGTCTGTACTCCTAGTGCTGCTTCACCTGTTTTATTCAATGCAAGTTCTTCTGTGACAGGTCAACACCTATGCAGTAGTGAATTAAGCAGTGTAACTAACATACACACAACTGTTGTGTTTCATTTCTTCCCAGGACTGTTTTTTTGGTTTAATAGGGCAGAGTGTATTTCTGTGTTTGTTTAGCCTGCAAATCTAATAACATTTCTGCACATCCTCAGGGAGTATAAAAAATCCTGTAAAAGATCCTCTTCATCAGGAGTGGACTAAGAGCACACAAACAGTAACTGAGGGTCACATGATGAACAGTGATTTGTAAAGCCATGGAAATTAAGTTATGTGTCATCATCACATCTGAATACTACAGAGAAGCAGAGAAAACAGAGAAAGAGGAGCACAAGAAGGGAGGAGATTAGAAACAAGAGCTTGGGTGAATAGTAGTAGCCTTTGAATCTTATTCTTCCATGTATCTGCTTTTTCCTCTGTCAATATAAAGTCTGCCAACTAGTGTGATCATCTATGCAAGATCATATTGGATATTAACTGGAAGAAACACTGACCTGTGCAGATAGAATGTAGCTTTGTGAAAGTGCAAGCCAGCTAGTGAATGTTCATTAATAGGAATAAAAAAATCATATTAGTAACTAACTGATAACTGTAATGAGTCTTCTAGCGTAAAGAAAGGAAAAAGAAAAAAGAAGAGGCAGACCACCAGAGTGTAATTCCTTTATTCCCCTGGAACTGGTAAAAATCTTTCAAGGATAGGAGAGTACATTAAACATTAATGCTACATTTTGCATGAATTTGGGTAGATTCTGTATGTGCTGAGTACCAGAATGGTTTTTGTAGCTACTGAAAGCTTGAACTTTCTGACTCAAAGAAGAGTTCTGTATGGACTGGTTAGAAGAACCATGGGAGGGAATGGAGTTGTCTTTTTGTGCCAATAGATGAGGATGGAACATCTTGATGTAATGCTTTTAAACTATCAGTCTGATTTTTTTTAAGCTCAGTAAAGGCATTCCCATTTTTACATATTCGGGAGCATTTGCTATCTATACATAATAAAACTAGACTCTCCGGTAGTCTTCTGGATCTGATTGCATTTTAGCAAAAGACTGTTAAGCAAGTTAAAGCATTCAAAAGGCAGGATCTCAGATCCTCTGAGAACTCTTCCCATGGGCTTAGCCTTCCTGTCAGTCTCATTTTTTATCTTCCCTAAATTCACTGCCCTGGTGATGTGTCACTCCCACACATTAATAGCCTTAACACCTCTGCTTTATTCTGTCTGCTGTCAGCACTCCCATCAGGCATTCCAACTGAGAAACGAGAGAAGGAGGCACAAATCTCTCTCATCAGCTGTTTGTAAAATTTAAACATTTGAGGTATGTACGCTGAACGTGGTACAGTTATGGAGGAAAATCACTTTTCTGTGCTTGTTGAGACCAAGTGGTCGCCATTTTAAATATCAGCTGTTATAAGTAGGAGAGGTGGTCCCTAGCTTGAATCAGGGCATGCTGCAGTTTGTGACAAGTGCAGCTCTGCGTGCCCCAAAATAAAAGATTGTGTATGGGCAACTACCACTAGGTCAGCTGAAGCACTAAAGCTTGTGGGGAGTAGAACATGGCTCTCTGAAGGAAATGATGCAGAAAAGAATCTCCTCTCCAGATGAGATGCAGGTTGAGGGCTACTGCAGAAACAGCAGCTTTGGTTTCAGGCAGTGAAAGGAGCTGTAACAGGAAATTATTAAGGATAAGGGCATAGGGCTCCCAAATACTGATGTTTATATGCAGATCATCAGGTAGGGAAATTTAGCTTACTCTGTTCTACAGCATCAAAGGTTGAAGTGCCAGCAGAGAGGAGACACTAATGCACACAAACAAGCTGGCTGCCTACATATACTGAATATGCCTGAACCACCAGCATACTCTGCGCAGTGTAACAAGTATTTCCTCTCCAATCTTTACCTTTTGATGTCTTTACCTTTTGAACTTTGTGTATTTTCTGGATCTTTTTCTTAAATGTAATCTAGTTCAACCAGTGTTGATCAGTCAGTGCAGACTCATTAGGGCTCTGGACCAGTTTAACTGATTTGCAAGTACATCTAATCAAATCTCAGTGAAAGCATGAACCGGCAGTATGAGCTGAGTTCTGAGTGGCCCGTGGCTGGTAAATAGAGAGAAATGAACCTTCACTGGCTGCTTACCAGATCAGACTGTTTTGTTTTTCAAACGTAATTATTACAACTGCTCTGTCATTCCCATCCTCGTCAAGGATGCAAGCCTATAAATGCTTGGACAGGGCTGAAATGTTTCAAAGTGCTTTTCATCTTTCACTGATTTTGTCTGTTTTAAGTCTGTACATGCTGTAGTGGGAAAGAGTTGTGCATTTGAACGCATACATGGAACTGTCAGGCAGATTTGTCTAGTTAGGATGCAGCTTGCAGTTGTAGACCTGAGGTACACAAGGCTATTTTTAATAAATGTGCGCATGCTGTAACTGGTGATAATGAGAAACAAATGCCAAAGGAACTTAAGTACTGTACATTGCTTTCTAATTCATCACAGTATTAGTGTTTTTCCCCCTGACCTTTCCTCATACATATTTTACTCATCTTTCTCTCTGCAGCACAGAAGAAAGGTCAAGAAAGATCCCACTCTAATTAAGCTCTCTGAGGAAAAGTCTGACAATCACTGGCAGATAAAGTGCAAAGAGCAGTAGAGCCCTGGCAGTAGTGCCTCTAGACACATGACAGTAGATAGCCAGGCAAATGATACAGCTGCAAGCAGGCAGTTTTATAGTTCCACAGCTACATGGAAGCTTCCAGCAATCCAACAGGAATATTTCCAAGACAAAAGGTAATGAAAGAAAGAGAAATGGCCACTAGTTTTTAGTACTGCAATGGAGAAACCCTCCCGGAACAATGGGAAATTTACAGGTCAGTACAGGGAGATAACAAAGTATAAACATCAGAGAAAAAAAAAAAAATCCACTTTTTGCTTCTCTTCTGCTAGGTATTTGTATAAAGAATATTATTGGAACGTTCCAGTTGAGAAGAACATTGTGAAGAACAAGAGCGTTTTTCAAGAAGTATCCTGATGGGTGACAGAACTTGTCCTTTTTGTATACCTGGACATCCGGACTTGGAAGCATTACTGTAAACCTGGTGGAGTCTAACCACACTTACTGTCAGCTTCCCTGCCACCCACTCCCCGCTTTCTTTTTAAACAATAAACATTTAGGGTGGCTTGCCCACTGACACTAATAAAAGCCTAATCTTTTTAGAAGTGTAGGCAGAGATCATTACCTGCAAGACATTAAATCCAGTTAAATTAACACAGACAGGCCACAGGCATTTGCGGATATTTTGGTATGCTGAAGTGCTTAGTGCTTAGTATTCAAAATTCACCTGCACTATTTATTTTTGTTAATACATTTTAGCATTTCCTTTTCCTCACATGAATCAAGCACAGGAAGACACTTACCATCTGACACAACTGCCAAACGATCGATCCTCTGGTTTGTCTTTAGGGCTTGTCAGAACTGAGATTCTCTTGCATGACATTTTGCTGAATATCACTGTATTCGGATCTTTGGAGGTCTTGGTTTTCTTTTATGGTTCCCAGCAGTGATCAGCTGTTGAAAGCCTCTGTTTCCAGTGGACACCTTTCCCTCGCCCTTTATGGGATCCTGAGGTTTTAAAGTAAACAATTCATTCTCTTTCTGATAAGTCATATTAAAATATTGATCTGGGGGAGGGATATGGCCCTCACTGCACAGAGCCAGAGTCACCTTTAGTCAAACAGACTAAGGAATGGAAAAAAAGCTCTGAAATCTCAATTTTCTCTGTCCCTCAGAGAGAGCATATGTGGGTAGGGAAAAATGCAAAATACAGGTTTTTTTCAGCTGCCTGTTTTGCTTAACCCTGAGATGAAGAGTGTTTACTCTGTCTTCATATTAATTGCTTACTTCTTCCAGTGAGACTGATTTCATCAGTTCCTCAGATCACAGTGCTAATCTTACTGATCAGTGCTGGGTTTTACCAATTTTTTCTAAATTTCTTAGTTTTGATTTACTGTCTTTTCTGCACAGGAGTTTTCAGAACTCTCAAAAAGCCTGTCAAATTTTTAATGGATTTTACTTTCCAGCACACCTATGAGATGGGAGAAAAAGCGTGACTTCAGCTGAGCCTGTCTGAACACCAATGGCAAAACCAGGAATTAAACACACGTTTCGGGACCTCATCTAGATCAGCAGCAACTAGACCATTGCATAAACCCCGAAATTTAGGGCATGATAAATTTCACATTTTTTGTGAAGGCTAGTACGTGATTGGAACCTGAGATTTCTCTAAACATAAAGTCACACCTTCAGTACAATAATCTTCCTGATTGTTAACTAATTAATATTTCATTGCTTACTTCCATTACCATGCTTCTATTCCATTAGAACATAAGTATTTTGTAGCAGTCTTAAGTAAAAGTAATTTTTTTTTTTAAAAAAGCAGTTTTCAATATAATACTTCACAAAAGTGAGGAACCAGGTCACTTTACTGGTTTTGGCTGGATGTGTCCATCCAGCAGCAAAAAACCACTACAAAATCAAATCTGGAAAAAATTCAATGTCTTGTACTCTCCTTGCTTTCCAGCTTTAGTACAACTAGACCTTCAATAAAACACAAATGCAGCTTCTGTCTTGGTTAACATACCTTCCCTCACCACTGCCAGGGTGAGATGAAACAGGCCGGTATATATGAGCTCTAAGAATCAGAGCTCTCCTTTTGTGAGGAGAGCTCTGATACAATGCCGTGTAATGGAAAAAAACCCTGAACTACAAAACCACTAGAACACCCTCATCTTTACCAGTTTATGGCATGTGTTTTCTCCTTTAGGTTGTCATGTATTTGGCCTGCAAATTTGTCATGGCAAGAACTATCTCCTACTGTTTCCTAAAATGCTGTTTTCTAATCACAGTGTAGCTCCAGTCTCAGATACACCAGTAATACAAATAATAATGTCAGCAGTCATGAATAAAGGAAGGCACTGAACTGTGCTTTGTATGCAATAATGAAGCTGTGTTTATAGGTTCTTAGCAGTCTTATCACTGCATGTACAGTTCAAGAATAGTTTTTTCCCCTTATGAAAAACTCCAGAATGTATAATTCTCAGGGATTTAATGACACATTTTTATAACCTTAGTTGTAAAAGCAACGTTAGTTGCCTAATGTAGATGGTCTGACTGCTTTGCTGTACCTTCTTCCAGTTTTGTTAAAGAAAAAGACTTTAATTAGCACAAAGCACAAATTAATAATGCTAACAGGTGACATTTAGTAGGGAAGCAGAGAATGAAATGAGACAGGAAAAGAAAAAGAGCACACACCTAGGTTTTAGCTTTCATATTCTGTGCTGTTATGACAGGGTATTGGAGAAACAGAGTGAAATTATGCGTTTTGTAACAACACAATCCTAGTCACTTGCTTTTAGATTAAAAGTGCCAGTAATCTGTGGTACCTAACTTCAGGTGCTGTACAAGAAGGGAGACCATGGCTATGTGTCAATCTCAGGGGGCTGTGCAGCCACTTAGATGCACTAATATACTCTCATTTTTTATCCTTATAAAGAGCTTAACAGGAAGATGGCTGGGGAAATTCTGGACTGAATCACTATCTAGCTGATAACTAAATGTCAGGCAAAACCAGGATCTATTGAAGTTAAAAGAAACATTTCCACTAATTTCTGAAAGATCAGGATAGCATCTACAGCATTATATGTCTGTATATTCTGTGTGTATGCAGACATCTTGCGTAGTGGGGCCTGACTGTGCCATGATTGTTACTACTAATAGACTTCCTGTAATATTAGGAAAAATATACCCCCAGTTACAGCTATTTTCTTTGTTTAGAGTCCTGGGGGTTAGGGCTTTTGGATGGTGCTCTTAACTTTTGTGTTACCTTCTGCCCTTGATCTATTTAGAAAACCCTTATGAATCAGGGACTGCTTTTCAATTGGTGTTGATACTGCTTTTTTTTGGTGAAAAGTCTATCATTTGGGACTTGTATATACACACAGTGTAAAGGTGACAGAATTACTACTAGTAGTACTACTAGTTCATAGTCTGCCCATAATAGTAGAACAATGTTTGGGGAAAATATTTATTTAAAAATTACCTGTACAATTATACCAGAATCCTGCGTGCAAACTCCATATGCCATTCTAAAAATATGGATGTGCATTTCAAGTCTACAGGAGGTACCTGACCATTTGCTTATCACAAAAAGAGAGCAAAAGACCTCAAATTAAGAAAACCCCAAATGTCAGATGTTGTCCAAAAACAGCAGAGAAAGACTAAAATGTGCTACTTTTAATCACAGAGGAAACACCACTTACTTGGTATTTCTGGGCCTGTGTTTCTGGCAAAAAAGCTGTTTTCCTCAAAATGGCGATCTGCAATTGTAAGTCAAGTACTGCCCACTACACATAGAGCCACTGGTGAGAGTCTGAAACAGCATTGCAACATTCATTACTGTTGCAGACTGGTTTGGGTCCAATTCTGTGAAATTAAATGCCAAATTATTTGGAAATTCCTGAAAAAAAAAAAAAAGGAACTGGTTTGTTTAACTGTTACTAAAGGTGACACAAGGACAAATAATGCAATACACATTGCACATTCATCTGAGGGCCAATTTCTTCCCTTGAAAATATGTAGATATGATCCCAAGCAAAATTATCTAACTTTGAAGTTCAATCTAACTTTGAATTTGGCACTGCTCAGAGCAGAGGACTGAGTCCTGTGACCTCCAAAGGTCCCTTCCAACCTAAATTATTCTGCAATTCTGTTATTCCATTTTATGTTCACAGCTCCTATTGACTAAGGTGTGACTATACAAAGGTCAAAATTTGATGCCTACAAGAGTTCCATCCTATCATTTTTCTTACATAAAATGTGGAGGATATGAAGAGTCAAATAGAAATCTGAGGAATGAAGTCTCTTCTATGTGGAAAGAGTGAAAGAACAGCTCCAAGACTGAAGGAACAATAACTTACCACAGGGGCAAAAATCGGGCTATATTTGGAAATTTTTCAAACTGGGAAGATTTAATAAACATTATGAAGCTATGGTTTGGGTCTGCAAAACATTAATTATGAAATTCTTTGATTAAGAACGACAATTTTGGCAAAAAAGGGGTTAAATATTCTGTGCATGAAGATCTCACTAGTGTATTAGGAGAATTGTTTTACTCTGTTTCAAAATTATATGGGCAGACAAGGGTTTGTGAGCAGTATAAGTCCCTTTGGAAGAATAAACCTTCTTTGCAGCTAATTAATTTTGATCATAAATACGTTACGTGTTTAAAAAAGCTCATTTAGAAAGCCTGTATTAAAGGGTTTAAAAACTACAGTTACTTTGTTTATTTAGGGTGGATTTCAAAAGCCAGTTTCACCATTCAGTTCAAACTGAAGACTTTAAAATCAGGGTTCATTTACATGACCTGAAAGAGGCTCACCTGAATCGGTTCTCATTCTTTTTTTTTTTTCTCTACACTTAAAATCAGAATAGTCTGAAGTTTATATGAAAAGAAGAACAACACAGAGAAGGATCATGGTGTGCACATGGAGCAAGTAGGGAGAAGCGAGTGGATTGGGAAGAGCTTTCTCTTCCTCATTTGGATAGCTAATTTATCACAAACCTTAACTTAAAGTCAGTTGCAGTTTTGAGGGAGATGGGAAACTAGACCCTCAGTTGAGGAGGGAGTTAGAGCAAAAGATTCTGATCTGAAAAATGATGCCATAAGGTACAGTTTTAAAAAGGAACTACTGAGACATAAGTCCAGGGAGATCTCAGTTCTGCAGTCCTCTAGAATCCTGATATTTAATGATTTTCCTTCCCTAGATTCCAGCCTCAGAACTGCTGCACTAATGGCCATTCACGTGTGACAACTTGAGTTGTATCTTTATGGCTTTACGCCAGCTCTATCTTTAATGAGCATGTAATCAATAGTCTTAAACTGATTTGGGGTTGGCTATTTCATCTACAGAAAAATCCTGTTACAATCCACCAGCTGTGGGCATTGGCTTACTTGGTTTAAAACTTTCAGACAAATCTGGGTCAGGTCAAGGATTTAGGCCGGATCCTTTTATGGAGAAAACTGACACATATGCAACAACATAACTGAATTTATCCCTTTCCTATGGCTTATTAATTTCTGTGAACCTATGCTGACTTACATCAGTTTAGGATATGACCATATAATTTTTGAGAGGAAATTGCTACAGGAGTTCTTGGGCTGAAAGTGGGCAAAGCTGGTATTTATCTCTTTATCCCAGATTACTACAGTATTCAGGGGGCATCAACCTTCACTAACATTCAAGGAAGAACATTTACCAGCACTAATACCACAATATAATAGACAAAGGTGAGGCATATGTAGTGCTAGGACAACTTAGATCACCGAAAGGAAAATGTTGTGACCCTTGTAAGTCAATGGCTAGTGGTTAAAGATTACCTGTTCTGGTCATTCTGACTACTAGATAGAGAAAGATTAACTTAGAGCAGTATAAAGTAGAGCAAAGGTATTTAACCTGGAAACCATGATCTCTTCTGATTTCTACTGGGGCTCAGTAAACGGAATTGATTTGAGTTTCCCAATCATCAAACTCATGACATCAGTTCTAGATCATCCTGGCATTCCCCATAATGATTCACCATCTGACACATCCGACACAAAGAATTCAGGTTGAGGATTATCTTCAGATTAAGGGTGTAAAGTCTGACTAACAATGTACCGTCCGTGAAATTTCTGTTTCCCTAGCAAAATAGCTGTGGATAGAATTTAAGCAATTTTGATGTAAGCAGGTGGCTAGCGGATAAAACTTACGTTTATTTACCTGTCCCTAGGGGGGATCTCCCCACCTCCCAAGAAAACTACTCCCTCTGCAAACACTGTTACTTGGCTCTTTAGCTCTAAGTCTTTTGCCCAGCTCAGCTATATTGCTTCCATTAGCCTGAGAAATTAACTGTCCATCAGCAGTTATCAAAGGCACAGAATTTCCTTTTTCCTGTCAAGCACTGCTGCAGCCTACACATTTCAGGCAAAGCATAATCCTATAAATCAGAAACCACAGCAAAATAAACTACTTAGTAATGGACATATACAAAGAACATAAGACTTTTGTAACTCCCCTTCCTTCCTACATTTTACAAGGAGGTCAATAGGTCTCCCTCTCCACATAGAGCTGGCTGCAAGCACCGAGTGGCATGGCCATAAACCTTCCCTGTCCCACATGATACACAGTATTTTTCTGAATTTGGGTCAGTGAATATCAGTTCACTATGCTGCTGTATAGCGATTTCTTTTTGTCTGGCAGCCATTAAATGGATGGAATTTAGTCAATATGCCATAAATGGTTCTCTGACCAGAGAAATATGTATCACAGTCTCTCTCTTGTCCATAACTTCAATCTCTCTGTACCACAGTAGGTACTGACATGCTACGCACATGGGATACAGAAAGTTTAATCTTAGAAGAGTAAATAAGGGCTAGTCATTTCAAGACTATTGCTCTAAATCATTTTGGAGTCCAAATCCCAGTAGGATTATTATCTCCAGGAATCACGATAGTAAATCAAATTGTTGCTCAGCAGTGGCTTGTGCCATCTACCTCAGAAAAGGCAAAAAAAAACCCCACTCAGCATTTGCTACCTCCTCCGGTCTATGGATTAATTTACTTTAATATCTTACTAACTTCTGCTTGTATGTATTCAAGTGTCATGTATCTGCAAGGTAGTTCTACACTCAGCAGAGAAGGTGTCCAGAGCTTTACCTGCAGGATTTACCACACACAGCAGCCATGATGCAATCAATACACTGAAGTGGATTTGAGGTGAGCATCCACTACCTTTTCTTTAATGCCGTGTGAGCTGCACATAAAACAGAGCAGGCAGAGTGCAACAGGAAGGTCTTTGATGCAGATGAAGATAACCTTTATTCATGCTTTATATCTGCAAGTAAAAAACCTGTTTAAATCCTCTTCTTGGAGCTTGAAGAGACTTCGGTAGCCTAAAATCTGTTAACCACCAATCTAATCACCTCAGAAAAGACACAGAGCACCACACGCTCGTGGAGCAGAGGACCCCCCACCTCACCCCACAAAGGGCACTGCCCCGCCTCCGCCTTCTGAGGGACAAGGGGGCGGGGCCAGCCGGGAGGGGGTGGGGCAGCAGAACCTTCTGGAAGGGGCGGGGCAGCAGAACCTTCTGGAAGGGGCAGGGCTGAGGGGATGCACATTAGTCGCCCGTTGACTGTTCCCTTGGGCGCTATCTTGCCACGAGCGGCTTGGGCCTGTTGGCACCCGCTTGCTGTGTGTGCCGGGAGGAGGCGGCGGGCGCTGCTGGAGGCAGAGCCAGCAGCACGGGGAGGGGGACTGTGCCTGCAGGGCTGTCCTTGGCAGCCTGGCCCAAGCACCTGAAACCAAAATGTCCCTTTCTGGAAGGAAAGGTCAGACCGCCTGTGGGGATGAAGCGTTGCACTGGTGCATTCGACTCCAGCAGCCAGCACCGAAGCAGTTAGTGAAAAGGCTGTGGTAGAGATCCTTAGAAGTAGGGCGGAAAGGGTGCTCGGTACCTTTTGCTTGCTGTAGCCAGCTATAATGGATCATTATTTATTTTAACTTCTCAGTCACTGGTGAAGTTCATTCGAGATGAGGAGTCACAATGTGCTTTTCCCCTGCCTCGTGCTTCAGGTGAAACCTTTCGGCTTACACAATTAAAAAGGATTCACCTTAGACTTTCACACACTTTTAATTATTTTTGCTCTTTTGATAAAAGCTGCAGATGTAAAAATTGGTTTGGCCTCTTGAAAAATCATGAAGACAATGTTTTTATAACTCCATGTTGACACTTTAACTTATTCTCCCTCTGCCAGTTTGACCTGGCTCTGGCCAAATGGTGACTGGAAGAAGAACTCCCTATAGCTGGCCCGTATACTGAAAGTGCATAAAGTAAAGCCAAGAAGTTGCCAGGATAAGGATACTTAAATACAGTTTGGTAGGGATTGCTTGTGTTTTGTTTTCTTTTTTTTTTCTTTTTCTATATTCCTCTGCACCTATTACCCCAATTAAACAGAAGAATAATGTAGCTATAATATGAGTGTTTTGGAGACAAAGAGTGGTGACAAAATAAAACAAAATTAGTCATCATGTGTTTTATGTGACATTGCAGACGCTTTCCTTGCTAAACATGAACCTTACACAGATGATATCATATTTAGTCTAATCAGATAGTTTACTAACTCATTTACTATCCCATGCAGCATGAAGTTGAATTTCAAATGGTTATTCCAGTCCTGGATGCCACAGCTCTGCTGAACTGAAGTATTTTTCACAAAATCCTGATTTCAAGACCTCAAAGAAAATGAATCTGCTGTTTCTTTTTCTAGTCTGTGTCTATGGGTAACCACTCTTCCTGTCAACAGAATGTGTCTGTAGGGCAGGGCATAGGCTTCTCAAGTGCAGCTGGTCTTTATTTGCTTAGATTAATGCAAGTGCTGAGCATCAGGCATCCTAAGTTCTTTTCATGTGTTAGAAGAGATTTCTACGGTGAAAAGAGGACTAAAGCAGGGAGAAAATGAAGGCAGCTGGTCCTGTGAAAGACTTGCAGAGCTTTCTCTCTCTCTCAACAAGAAAAGTTTGTTTGTTAAATTGGTAACTGGAGAATGCTATCTTCTTTCAGTAAGCAGAAGCTGGTTTTCAGTTGGAAGCCTGATTAGCTATAGCGTTTGTTAACTGCCCAGTGATAACTATGAGCAGTTTACATGTTGCAGATAACTTGCACATAGAAACAACCAGTGAGTGAAATATGGATCTTGAGCTCAAGATAAAATGAAGCAGTAACAATTCCTGGCCTAGCACTGAGAACTGCAACATTATTTAACAAAAATATTGAAAGAGGAATTATTAATCTACATTACAGGCTGTAGAAACAGGGTTGAGAGCTATACAGGTGTTTAGACAAACAGGAAATTAGTTAAGTCTTCATTAAGATCAGGTGTGAGGGTGGCTCAGGGAGCTTTCTAGAGACTTTGAGTCTGTGAAGTGATTCTCAGTGTGGCTAGGTCTTCAGAATAGTGTCTGTTAAATTGGAGGACCTTACTTGTTGTACTGGGTATTAAATTTACTGGACAGTGATGGCTCTGGAGTTCCTGAGACTGCTCTGCTGGACTGACTCAGCTGGAGTGAGTAAGCTTACAACTGACAAGTAAGTAGACTTCTAATCTTTGGTTGTTAATGAGATGACTCTGAGGTTCCAGTATTTGGTAATTGAAATATGAGGTTGTGTTCCCTTAATGTGTATTAGATTTGATGCCCTTTATAGAATGGACATCAATGGGAAATGAGCTGGATCAGAAGTAAATCACCAGAAAACTTGTCCCCCCTGCTCCCCCATCTTCATGCTATCTCTGAGGGTAGAATAAAAAAAAAAAAGGTGTACTTAGTGGAATCAGAGGTGGCCTTGTGCTTCGGCCTCTGGATGGCCTGGGCAAGTGTGATAGCGTCTGGGTCCCTGCCACTTCTGTGGGTTTTGTGTTCTGAAGGGGAGTGAAATTTCTGGGTGAAGTAATTCAGGTCAGAATAACAGCGCCTTTTCAAAACCAGCTCTTGGAAACTGGTGGGTTTTGCAGTGTGCTAACTAAGTAGTGTGGCAGGTCCCAAAAATATTTTGCTGAGGTGTAATCCCAAAGACAGTGTTGATGAACTAGGCTAAGACATTCGTGTCCCAACAATTTAGAAGGTTTAGGACTTAGTAAATACCCATTTGATGTTTATGTTAGCATCTGTAGCATATGCATTGATAGAAGAACTTAACTGTATGTGAAACAGGAATAATGACGCTGGAGTCCCAGCAGCTGAGACAAGAGGTCATCTTCTCCCTTGTTTGTGAATCCTCCTTGACCAGAGACCTTTCATTGAAAGGTTGGAGGATAGCTACAGAATGCCAGATCTCATACAGGTGTCAAGGGCTTGTTGGTCAAAAAGCTGTCTGGTATGTTGTGAAGCTGAGGAAGAGGCTAGATTTAGATGTGTTTTGTGGAGGAGCTATTACAGCCCATACAGTGTTTTGAAGACTGGTGGTTAGGGGTGTATCAGGTGGCTGAGCATCACTCTTGCTGAGACAGAGCAGATTCATTAAGAGCAGCAGGGCCCACTTGGGAGTCCTGAGGTATGTTGTGATACCCTGTGAATCATGAGACTTGTCTAGCAGGTTAACAGTGTAGTGGTTAACCTCATGGGCTTGTTACCCTGTCCAGCAGGCAATGGAAGGTAGCATGTGTAAATGCTTTTTGGTGTAGTGCCCTACAACTCTGGAATTTTTTTAAATTTTTTTGAGTATTCTCAACAAAGCTTCAGGGCATGCTTTTGCTGGTGTTTGAGAATAAAGAACATCCTATCCTCTACTCGCCATGAAATATCTGCCATGAAAGCAAAACCATTCAATAACATGGTTGTTCCTTGTGCATATTCTTATTATAAACCATTGCTATGTGACTCTGTGCAAATGTGGGCTTGTTTTCAAAAGAAGAACCTTGAGTTCGGTGTAAAAGGGAAGAGTTTCTCATTGTCTCATTGGGTCGGGTGGGTCGATAAGTGATTGCATGCATGACCTCTTTAAGAAAAACACCTAGCTTTTATTAAGCTGTTAGGAATCAGCTGCAAATAATAGGAATTAGCTGCCTATGTAATCACATACTAATTCAGATCACCAGAGCTTTAAATCTATTGCCATGACCTCACTAGTTTTCCAGGTTATACAATGTTGTGCTTGAATACAGTTAAAAGAAAAATTAATTTGAGACTTCCCTTTTAATGTGCTTCACTTTTAATATCTCATTGCATTTGTATTAGTGTTTGAAAGAGGAACTGGTTTGTTGGTCAGATTTTTTTTTTTTTTTTTAAATGGAGAACTGAAGATCCACATGTGAAAGAGGTGTGCTTTTTTTTAAAGAAAAAAGCAAAAGTGGAGGAGGAGGGAGGAAAATTTTGTTTGGTTTGCAACAAATGCCTACTTTAAATATCTATGTCTTGAAAACATTTTTATTTGGAGATACTGCTGAGATGTTTCCATAATTTTATTTTTTTTTTTGGACCAAAGTATCTGCTGTATTAGTCTATAATAGTCCCTCTAGGAATTATATTTCATAGCCACCGTATAGCCCCCATAATGCAATATGACACCTCTCTTTTGCTGAATCATTGATATAATCTTGCTGTTGTTTCTCAGAACACAAAGCATATATCTTGGCTACAATTTTCTTTGTCACATGAACTTTTTAAAATACACGTTTAGCCTCGGAGTAGTTGTCTTCAGCTGGAGAAGCCTGAATTTTCTGTTTGTTTTATTTTAAAAGCTAAAACTTTCTACTGGCACTAAAATAAAACAACTTTATAACCTCTTGTTATTTTTCTGTTGTATTGGAAATCAATTCAACACATGCACTTCTTGTTTTAGTAATCTCTGTGAATTAATTTTTATTTGTATTAAATAGAAGATAGGCTTGAGTTCATATAAAGATCAAGTAAAATTAGATATTTTCATGTCCAAGTGAAGAGTCTTAAACTATGCAATTTGCAGTCATTTCAACATTATTTACTTTCAAGGCTTATTCAGGGATTTGGAGATTATTCTCTCTGCTTACCAAGTAAAAGAAAAAAAATAATTTAATTTTATGCTTGCAGGATAAATTCTGTATGAAATGAAATTTAGAACTCACCTGCTGTTCCTAGAATACTCCTGAAAACTTGTTTTTCTTCTGAGGAAGTTTTATTATGACTGGAAAAAACAAAACACCACATATACAAATCTTAGTCTTTATCCCCAGTGGAAAGTGGGTTATTTCCTCCAGATATTAGCTGGTGTTTGTCCAACTTACACTAGAACGTTATCCTACTGTCTGTGTTATGCAGCTGCCTTTAACATTGTGTGGTAGGAATGGCACTGTACAAAGGTGGCATTTGTATCTGCTGTGCCAAAGCCACGGATTGCCTGTGCTGCTCTGGGGTCAGAAGGGACCCTTTCCATGGAGTCTGGCTTTGTTAAAGATTACTCAGTCTGAAACACATCAAGCGCGAGCCTTCTCTTAGATTTGATTATTACTGTGGGTATTATTTCTCTAGGACTTGTCAGTCGGGACTGTTTGCCCTTGTGATAGGGCTTCATTTCTCAGGGTGGCATTTGGCAAGGTCTGTCTCTAGAAAAATTCATTGTGGTTTGAACACCTGTCAACAGGTTGGGTTGCTAGGAGCCTGTTCTCCTGCTACAGCTGTTAGAGGCTGTTAGGTTTTACAAGCACAGTGCTGCTCTTTGGTGCCTCTAGGATAAAAGAGGTTGTAACTGTGATACTTGGGTGCTCTCAGCAAACTGACAATGTGCTAAACTGAGGTATGCTCTAACACTGCGTGGTCGCTGATGCAGAAAGGAACATATATTTTAATGTTGTGAAATATGCCTTCTGGTGGGGAAAATGCACATGCGTTTCCAGTATGACTGGTGAATTAAGGTATGATATTCTTATGGATAGCTTGTTGGAGCTCTTTCACATATGTGAACTTGAGAATGTTAATTATTAATCATTCTTATCAGCCCTCTGTAAGTACTAAGCCAGCGCTCTGTTTTAACTTCAGGTAAATGAACAAACGCTCTGGGGCAATTCATGAAACTAAGTGGTTTGTGTAGCAAGATTCGGTTTGTTTCACAATTCTTAAATGCTAGTGGAACATAAAGTCCCATTTTAATTTAGGATTGGTGAGTAACTCAACCAGACACAAGTACCATACTGCTGTGACAAGCAAGTCTGGGAAATTCCTGGAGTTTGTTGAAGATAATTTTCATCACAAG
This sequence comes from Astur gentilis, assembly GCF_929443795.1. Classification (NCBI taxonomy): domain Eukaryota; kingdom Metazoa; phylum Chordata; class Aves; order Accipitriformes; family Accipitridae; genus Astur; species Astur gentilis. The sequence continues at coordinate 89,237,428 of NC_064919.1, read as the reverse complement.
TACCGAGCGAGCCAACTAGGAAAGATGCCCTCCTAGACTTGTCTGTGAATAGAGGAGGACTCATGGGAGGTGTGATGGTAGGTGGTTGTCTTGGTCACAGTGATCATGAAACAGTAGAGTGTAAAATTTTTGGTGTAATGAGAAAAAAGGTCAGCAGAGTTGCTACCCTGGATTTCAAGAGAGCAAACTTTAACCTACCCAGGGAGCTAGTTAGCAGCATCCCCTGAGAAACTGCTTTTGAGGGCTTAGGGTCCATGAGTGTTGGTCAGTTTTTAAGAACCACATTTTCAAGAGGTTTTGGGGTTTTTTTGTTTGTTTTGTTGGTTTTTTGTTGTTTGTTTTTTTTAAGAAACTTGCACAGGAGCAGGCAATCCTGTTGTGTTGAAAGCCAAGCAAGTGGGGCAGATGACGAGCTTGGATGATCTCTGGAAGCTAGGTCAGGCTTCACAGGAAGATTACAGAGCTGTGGTTTGCCAGCAGCGTTCCTCAGGGCGCAACTCTAGAGCAAGTACTGAGCCACATTTTTATCAGTGATCTGGATGCAGGAGTTGAATGCACCATCAGCAAGTTTGCTGATGATACTAAACTGGGAGGTGCTATTGACTCTCCTGAGGGACAGGAGGCCTTGCAGAGGGATCTAGATAGACTGGGGGATTGGGCAATCATCAACAATGTGAAATGGAAAAAGTCCAAGTGCTGGATTCAGCACCTGGGACGGAGTAATGCTGGGCACAAGTATCAACTGGGAGAGGTGTGGCTGGAGAGCAGCCCTGCAGAAAAGGGTCTGGGGGTGCTGGTCGGCAGCAGCTCAGTAGGAGCCAGCAGTGTGCCCTGGCAGCCAGGAGGGCAAACTGCATCCTGGGGTACATCAAGCACAGCGTGACCAGCCCGTCAAGAGAGGGGATTGTCCCACTGTATTCAGTGTTGGTGTGGCCTCACCTTGAATACTGTGTGCAGTGCTGGGCCCTACAATTTTAAAAAGGATGTGAAGGTCCTTGAACGTGTCCAGAGAAGGGCAACAAAGCTGGTGACAAGACTGGAAGGCATGTCCTGTGAGGGGGGCTGAGCACTCTGGGTTTGTCTAGCTTGGAGAGAAGGGAGGCTGAGGAGCGACCTCATGGCTCTCTGCAGCCTCCCGAGGAGGAGACGTGGAGAGGGAAGTGCTGAGCTCTTCTCCCTGGGATCCAGGGACAGGATGCCTGGGAACGGCTCACAGCTGCATCAGGGGAGGTTCAGATTGGACATTAGGAAGTGTTTCTTTATCAAGAGGGTGGTCAAACCCTGGAACAGGCTTCCTAGAGAGATGGTTGATGCCCCAAGTCTGTCAGTGTTTACGAGGCATTTGGACAATGCCCTTAATAATGTTTTAACTTTTGGTCAGCCCCAAAGGAGTCAGGCAGTTGGACTAGGTGATTGTTGTAAGTCCCGTCCAACTGGAACTTTTCTTCTCTGTAAGGTGTGTGCACAAGCTACCTTGGTTCTGTATTGCAATATGCGTTAAGTGAAAGTAAGAAAAAATGGGATGGTCTGTGTTGAATTTGTGTGATAATGTGATCTTGAGAAAATAAACTATGCCCAGAATGGCATTGAAAAATCCAAGCAGGGTTAGTTAGCTCTCTTCTAACCATGTCTGAGCCCTTCCTATTGAAACAAGGAGAAAATAGCACCACCCTATCAGCTGGTAGGACTACTGAGCAGTAGCTGTGCAGTAAGAGCATATGATCTTACAATAATTCAGGTTGGAAGGGCTGTCAGGAAGTCTCTAGTCCAACCTCCTGTTCAAAAGGGTTAGCTGCAGGGTGAGAGTAACCTGGTCAGGGCTTTAGCCAGTTGCATCTTGAAATCTACTCCAGATAGAGACTGCACAAACTCTGAGCAATGTGTTCCTAGCTTGAACAGATGTGATCCTGTAGATCAGCTGTGTAACTACCAGATACCTAACAAAATAACATGAGATAAAACAGCTTCTCTTTGACCTGAAATATCCCCTAGGAAATTGGTAATGTGGTTGCCTATTTTTGCACCTACACGCAGAACATCAGTTCTTTCTTTCAACTTTCACATGTCAAACCATTTCAGGTGAGCTGTGTTTGTCAAAGAGCAACCTGCTCAAATCAAGGGATGCTTGCTACAGAATGTAGCAGGTGCAGAGACTTCTGTTCTGGCAGTCTGCAAGAAGTAATGGACAGTGGCTAAAAGGCCTGGGTGACGAGGAGTTGCGTGCTTTGTTCCACAAGATTCAGTTTTGTGGGTGTGTAGCGCTGGCCAGTGTGGTGTTCTGTTTGCTGATTGAACAAAACTAGAATGTCTGAAGTGCATGCAGTGAAAATATTTGGTTTTTCCAAAAGATTTTTACAGTCTCGGTAAAAGATGATTGAGAACTTGATGAAGCAGCACAGGTAACAGTGAGAATTTGCTTTGGTTTAAATACACCAGCAGCCTATTTGCCATGGTGTGTTGTGGGTTTTGGCTTGGTGTTTTTTATTTTGGGGGGGAGGGTTGTTTGTTTTTAAATTCTGGCTGGGTTGTTTATTTTTGTAGCTTCATGAAGAAAGAGACAATACAGAGGATTTTGAAGGCTGCTGATACACTAGTACTCTCAAGAACCAAGTATCTGTTCTATCGGGTGTGAAAGAATGAAAGCACTTCATTAAAAATTGAACTAGCAGGTGATGGTTCCCTTTCCAAATGGTAGGCAGAGCTGACATTTCAGTGTTGAATGAAAGTGGATAGCTAGTGTGAGGCTAGGCCTTATACTTGGGCTTGAGATGGTTTACAAAGAGCAAGATGATGTCATCAAAGCAGAAGCAGGTGAGAAATAGTTGAAAGTTGTTCAGCATTGGTTTTTTCCTTGATTTTACTACTTAAGCCTGCTGTTTAAGAGGTTCCTTGACACCACCACAATACGGGTAGTGACACTGCGTTCTAGAGGCCATAGAAGAGGAAATATCAAATGGCATAATTGTTAGTAAACACTGATTAAAAGGAAGACCAGAGGTAGTAATTAAGGTATCAGTAACTTCAGAAAATTGAGTGTTTTTGAGGCTTATTTCAAAATCTGAAGAATATTGCCCGAGAAGCAAGTTATTTGTATTTTCACAGTTAATGTCTTAAAAGACACTGAGGGGGGGAAAATTCTACTCTTACAACTTTTCTCAGATCTATTTTGGACTATGTTACATGCCCATAATAGCAAAATAGTCCAGAGGACTGCTTGTCTCATTTCCAGGGCAGACTGCAAGGACTTTCAAACTTATATGATTTGTTATTTGTAAAATTCCAAGGTGTGTGTGTGGGATGTCTTGGGCTGTCCAAGCCTTTTTCTCAAACCTGTCTGCACTGCTGTAGTTTATAGTGATTCTTTGGGAGTAATGGGTTTCTCAGAGTATGAGGTACTGCAGAAGGGCTCAGGAAATATAACGGGAATCGCCGGAGACTCTGAGGGATCACCCAGAGGCTTCTTGTCCTGATGTGTCTGGGTCAGAATCTGGCTGCGCTACCATAGAGCATGTGGAGTGTGAAGAGAATTGTCACCAATTGTTGTGACCTTGGTTGTGATAAATTGGTGAATGTTCTGGGGAAAACCCCATGGCAGCACTACTGGCAGTAGAATTCCTGATGATTTCCATACAACCTGGATTTCATCCACTATGTACTATAGCAATAGTTATTGTATGAATTAAAGGATTTCGCTGAAAAGCGTAAAGATGAATGACTTTGTTAGAAGGAGCATGGGATACAGTTATCTCTAAGTCAGGCAGTGTCAACCACAGGTTTGTGAGCACTGGCTGAATCACCTTTGTCCCAAAGAGTGAAGTTTTCTTCAAATTTTCCTGAAATGCATTGTTTGACAAGAAATATTTAAACTCAACTGGAAATTTCAAACCTCAAAAAGCTTCTATTTAATTTGTAACTGCATTTTTATTTAATTCTTGAAAGCTGGCATGAATATTGCAGTTTAAATTTTAAAATGTTGTGGTCTTAAGTTTTATTTAAAATTATTATACATTTTATTTGTGTGAAGTTTGGGGGGGGGGTGGGTTTTTTTATTTTGTTTTGGTTTTTGTGGTATTTTTAATCCAGCTTCCAGGTACTATGGTTGGGAGCATGAGAACAGTAAGAAACTGAGCACAGACCAGTGAAGGGTACTATGTATTGTTTGAGTTCTCTGATCCAGCACCTATTGAAGTGATGGGTATTGGATTAAGTCCTTAATTTTTAATAAAAATCAATGCTCTCTCTCTGTTTCTTTAATTCAGCTATTTTAAGGACAAAGTTTGCAATCCAGAGGGCCTTTCGTTCCATGCATGACTGTTTTAACAAGTTCATTTGATTGGCTTCTTGAAACTGGTGGTGTGACAGTTTAGACTGAAAGACTTTTTTCATCTTGGTAGCTATACCTCATTATAATGAATGTATGTACCTAGCTTATGTCATGTCTGACAGACTATAATAAAGTGTAGAAGGTAGTGCAAAAAAAAACCCCCAGAAAAAAAAAAGTATGATACTGGGAAAGAGTTGGTTTGCTTTTGTATGGAAAAAAATCATGCATCCCAGATGTGAAGGATGCCATGGCATTCAGAGAAGGGAAATCTGCTTGATATGGGGCTTTTTGCATTTGTAAGAAATCTGACTGTTACAGAACTGAAGCTGATGGGGTGAAAGGGGAAGTCCTCATGTAACCAAATCTCAAGCTATAGGAGAGAAAACAAAATGGAGCAGTAGTTGTCAGTTTTGTCTCTAGGAGTTTCTCAAGGCTCTATAGTGGGCTTTTCAATGTATTTTAGGATAGAGTTCACATTTTACAATGTGAAAGGTTTTGTTGAATCCCTGGCTTGAGTTTTTTGGGTGTTGTTACTTTCCCGCACCCCCTTTTTGCCTGCCAATAGAAACTGATAGCCAAGAACAAACAAGCTACTCGGTAGATGACCAGATGAACTGACTGTTTGGCCGTTGGACTCCTGTCCTTCAGGATATGGATAGATGTGTTCAAACAAAGCTATTTAAACAGATGCCAGTGGCACAGATAAAAGGTGGTATGGATATATATGTATATATACATCAGCCATAGAAGCAAAAAAAAAAAAAAAAGAAAGAAAAAAGGCATTTTTCTATTAGTAACTGTCCAACAGGAAAACCTGATGACAGTTCTTTCTGCAAAGTTGCTGTGACAGTCAAATGAGTCTCTGTTGTCTCTGTTAAATGCCACTCATGCTGGTATTCTGTTGTTAGATGTTAAGTTTTAGAATGTTCTGGATTTTCTCAGGTAACACTTGTTTGTGCATGCAGTTGGTGTAGAAAGACCTCTGACTCCCCTGAAGATTGCGTTTGTTTTCCTCATGTTTCCCTAGTAGTTTGTTTCCCTAGCAGCTTGATGTGGAGTGCTACTTATACTAGCAGTCTGACTAGTTCTTCCTTCATTCCCTACACTCCAGTATTGTCTTACGGTGCCTGGTTTCTTTTTCTGGGCAAAAAATGCATGGGTCCGTACCAGAAACATTTCCACAGAAGTTGCTGTAGATCAAACTGTCATTCAATACAAAATATAAGAAACTGTCACTTTCTAAACTGTGGTGAATGTTATAACTCCCTTCTGAAGTGCTTAGAATTGCTTCCGTCTATTCTTTTTTTTTTTTTCTGTGAGTTTAGATATTAGTGATAGGCTTGGTTTTGATAGTTAGCTGTCCTGTGAACAAAGGAGCAAGAGTAAGGGATGCGATGTGTTCAGACTTTGAACAAGGCCTAAAAAGTTTAGGAGTGGATGTAGCACAGTTTCTTCATCACTTTCTTTTCTTGTAGAGCCAAGTGAAAGCTGCGTAAGGTAAAGTTAAGCAAATGGATCCTTGGAATAAAGTTGGAAGGAATGTTCCCATCAGTGTTGCTCAGAGCCAAGCCTGACTCTGTGCTTACTGCTCCGTGCAACTACTGGAGGTGAAAAATTATGCAGTTATCACCAGAAAGGAGGGAAAAAACAAACGCCAAAACCCAACCAAAAAACTGAGCTACTTGTACTGATGCTGTTAGAAGACTGTTTGCCATGCAATAAATAATAACTTTGTAGGAAGAATAAGCAGAAATTGAGATGATGGTATACTTCACATATCTAAATTGTTTATGGTAAAATTATCAATTTATATTGGGTACGTATCACCAACCCATATTTCAGGGATTTGATGTGCTCTGTGAATGCATTGGAGGTGAGAGATTTGGGAACTGGATCTGATCTGAGTTTTCTGGTTCTGGCATTCAAGACCTGAGACACACTAGACACAAAAGGAACTGTTGAAAGTTCTAAGGAGAAGGAGTCTCCTCGGGAAGCAGAGGTATTTTTTGATTTGTTTTTCATCTAAGTTAGAGATGAAGCAAAATCTTACTTCCAGGAATCCACATTGGGGGAGATTCAAATTCTGGTCCAAACTTCTGGTTTAGAAGAACCGATACTGACTCTCTTTAGTGTTTTTCTCTACACTTAAGTCATGATTAATTTCTCTGTTCTAAAAGCCACTGAAGGAACTAAATTCTGATGACAGTTCATCATAAAAGGTTTTCTTAGCAAACAGTACATCAGCATCTCTGTTATTCTGAGAATTCAAAGTGCAAAAAATCTAAAGATAGTTGCATTTTTCATCTTACTAGAATTCTTACCAGTTTTTCTCTATGCCAGTATGCTGCCAAACTGTAGTTGTTGAGAACAGATAAACAGAGCCTTTGCACCTGTGCTTAAACTGTTCTGGTTCATATTCTTCTGGTACAGTGCCACTGCCAACGTGTAGACCAAGAGAGCGTTTGTCAAGTCTAGGTTGTTTCTGAGGAAACCACTTTGATTTGTCTTGGGCTGCTTCCTTGTCATGTAACACTGCCTGCCTTTGGGATTAATTCTCCCTGAATATTGATGATCTGCAAGCTCTTGTATTAGTGTTGGTACTGTTACAAATAAAAGGCAGAAAGGAGTGACAGGGAGATGTTTCCTGTGTTGCTATGAACTAATGAAGTCCTTTATAAAAAGGAGAAAAAAGAATTAATAAGTTGGACTGCATGCTCCTGTTTCTAATTTTTTTTTCTTTTTAAAACCTAGAGGCACAATTGGGAAATATTGAGTCCAAGATGTGCATGTTGTAACAAGCTATTGAGATGATGTGTAATCACAATTTCTATTTAAGTTATTATTAAATAATCAGAGACAGTGAACCATCTGCATGCTTGATTAGGAAGTAGAGCTGTTTAAAACTTGATAATTTACTTAAGCTGTTGTTCACAGCGGTAAAGCACTGGAGCAAAGGAAATTACTGGGATGGTAGGGAAAATGTCAGTTATGGGAACAAATAGCCCTCAATTCCCAAACTCTAGATGGACTGCAGAGGAAGTAAATTCCTAGACTTGCACAAAATATTAACCTCTAAGTGCTTCAAAGTTGGTGGGTTTTTTTGGTTTTGTTCTGTGTAAATAAACCCTTAAAACTAAAGATATGTTCTGCATCAGCATACCAAAATATTTGGAGGTACAGCAGAGAAGCATCTGTCCACTGCATGCGACTAATATTTGCCAAGTATTGCTCTAGCGCCCGTATCTGTTATCCTTTAACTTTAGTTCAAGGTTCAAAGTTTACCTTTTGTTTAAAAAGTGATTTCACAGGGAGGTCATGTCCTCTATGCTAATCCAGTAGTGATAGAGGTCTGTAAAATTAAAATTGAGTTTACCACAACTTGGAGGAAAGCTCTGAAGCCCATACAGAAAACCTCTATGGCATAGAGATATGTACCTGTCCATGAGCACAGCAGTACATAGTGAGCCTGAAAAAGTGACAAAACAGAGCAAGTAATTAGTCCAAATCAGCAGAAAAAGCAGAAGCCTCAGGTTTGTCCCACCTGTTTCTGCACCAAAAATGAAGCTGTGGTTATAACTTGTGTGATTACATCTGTGCTAGCTTAAGCTGGCCAGATTGGATAGTAAAATACTGGAAACCAGAATACAAATGTTATGTTCATATCTTTGCATATGTTACTGTGACTTTGCTACCTGAGTTACTTTCACTAGTTTGAGGCAGTGATTATTGTTTGCTTTGCTGTGTAAATGTGCATTACAGCGAAATTTGTTAGCTGAGAGTGAGTACATTCAGCATTCAACAAGATCAAGTTCACTGTATTCAAGTCATAGACTCACAGAATGGTTTGGGTTGGAAAGGACCTTAAAGATCATCTAGTTCCAACCCCCCCCCCCCCCCCCCCCCCCCCCGCCATGGGCAGGGACACCTTCCACTAAATCAGGTTGCTCAAAACCCCATCCAACCTGGCCTTGAGCACTTCCAGGGATGGGGCATCTACCACCTCTCTGGGCAACCTGTTCTGTGCCTCAGCAGCCTCATCGTAAAACACTTCTTGCGTCCAATCCAAACCTGCCCTCTTTCAGTTTAAAACCATTGCCCCTTGTCCTTGCCACTACAAGCCCTGGTAAAAAGTCCCCCTCCATCTTTTCTGGAACCCCCCTTTATATATTGAAAGGCTGCAAGAAGGTCTCCCTGGAGCTGTCTCTTCTCCAGGCTGAACAATGCCAACTCTTTCATCCTTTCCTCATAGGAGAGGTGTTCCAGACCTCGGGATCGTTTCTGTGGCCTCCTCTGGACCTGCTCTAACAGGCCCATGTCTTTCCTGTACTGGGGACCCCAGAGCTGGACGCAGTGCTCCAGGTGGGGTCTCACCAGAGTAGAGGGGGAGAATCACCTCCTCTGATCAAAGGATGGACCAAAGGATAATTTGAGTTTTATCAGGTCCGAGCATCTGAAAGCTGGGCAAAGACTAACTTAAACTTGCATGATGAACCCGATTGCTCTCACTGTGAATATCTATCATTCCCTATCTTATATTCCCAGAGTCCTATTTCTGGGACCTAACTCAGTTGAAGCCAAAGAAGCCTGGTTTCTAAGTCAATGGCAATTGACTGAACAGCCACCCCACATCATCCAGTAATTTTTTTGGGGAAGTCTTCAGCTTCCTGAATGTTCAGACCTGCAAACCCACCATGTCTGCCTTCTATTCAAGTGTTGATAACTATCAGATCTCAGTAAGAACTAGATATCTGCATACCCCTGTGGATCTGGACTTAGTCTGTAGAAAATCCAGCTGCTAGTAAGGTGGCTTCTTTGGTGTCATAGTATAACTTGCTGATAATGAAAAAATAAGCTACCAGCATAGGATTTTAAAGTGGTTGCATTTTTATACACTGCCGATAGAGGATTATCAGAGAGGAAAAGACACTGAAATTTGAAGTAAAAAACTTGTATTGCTAAGGTTGAGATATGACAGGGTAAAAGGTAACAGATTTAGCACAGTGTGTTTTTGTAATGAATATATCTTAGGTTTGTATTGTATTGCACTTTAAACTTAAGAATCTAATCTGTCAAGCTAATGAAACACCCACAGCAAATGGCAGAAAATAAGTCGGGTGAAAATAGCAGATGTATTTGAGCAAGAATAAATTGAATTTGAACATGGCTCTTGATCAAAAGCTGGGGAAAATAATCGATGGTAATCATCAAGGGATCTTTGTGATCCTTGTATTGGAGATGTTTGAAATGGGAGTGTTTCCTGTTGGGTTGCCATAGCAAACCCTGGGTGCCTTTCTCATGATGGTATTATGTAGGAATGTAAATGATAGTGGGTTTTATGTAGAGTCAATCTTGGAATTAAAGAAAAGCATGAAATTCAGCTTGTCATTCTGTTGGATTTAAAATACTGAAAACTGCTGAAGCAGAGAAGAGGTTGGCTGTGAGAAGAGGGTATGGGCCAGATTTTTGTTTAAAGGCATTTCAGCCTTTTGTAACTGCCAGTAGGTTTTCAATGCCCAAATACTCATTAAATACACTTATTGTGGAAGACTTGGTTATAACTGTAATTTTCATATGCACAATTGCTCTACTGTGTTATCCCTACCTAATTAATGTCCTAAGATACGTAACAAATTTCTGGGCATTAGCATATACTGGTTGCAAGGCCTACCTGCCTCGCCGTTCTGCAGAGCAGATGAAGTATAGCCAAGCAGAAGGTTACAAAGAGTTCATGCTATATTGGCAGTGGGTGCCTGATGCTGTCTTTGGTAATCCTGTGTCCTTTTTGTCTCTAGCTACACCCTGGAAGTTGTTTTGAACTAGAATTGCAGTAGGCAATTCCAAACATTACCAGAAGTTCTTTGCCAACCTGCAGAGTTGATGGACTTGCTGTTCAGGTTGTTGCCAGTGACATAAATATGACTGTACTTCTTGTGGGCTTTGTCTCTCCTCGGCTGGGTCCTGAGCTGCTGCTAGGATTAGTTTCCACATGAGGGAACCAGCTCCAGAGGCAATTTCCATCAGGCTTTCTTGCCATGGGCCTGTAGTCGACCCTTATTTGAGAGACGTTGTGTGAGGCACAGGTGAGTAAAAGCCTGTGTTGACATCTGCATGAGTTTGTAGGAAGTGTGGCTCTGACAGCCTTCCAGATTGGAAGCTGTGGCAAGCAAAGGAAACCAGAGGCCTCTGGACTATTTACACGGAGATAGCAAGCAGAGTAGAGGTGTCTAAGGAACACAAGGATAAATGTGTGTTAGGTAAATGATAAGAGGTGTCAGGTTCAAAACAAAGGGAGATACTCCTTCACACTGAAAGTGATCACGGACGCTGTGCTCAAGCAGCTGTAAATACTACAATTTCCCATTACACTGGAAACTATTTACTTAAAAAAATATAAATTATATGGCTGTTTATGTGTAAAGAAAAAGAAGCCATCACACTGTAGTAAGTCCTTGAGCTGTACATCACTCATGTTTGAAAGTGCATTTGCTGTAAGCAGTACTATTTGCCCTACTCCTAAGCTGTTTTGGCAGAATCTGCAAATCAGATACTTGTCCAGCTGGATCTTTAAGTTGATGTGGTTATGGTTGCTTTTATTAATGACAGCAAGCTTAAAAACAGAAAAGGAATTAATTTGGATAGTGTAGAATTTTTCCCTTGTCAGGGTAGGAAGCAACCAAGTTTCAGGGCTGGAAATATGAATGTATTCATGGCTAATACAGTTACTGCAGCGTCTCCTATGGGTGACTACAGAGTATTGTTGATATATAGGTATTGATTTGGGATTTGAATGTACTGACATGGGGTTATTTTGTTTGCTTGTTTCTCAAGGGCAACAAAACCTTACTAGCCATATATAAATGGCATATAGTAAGGATTTGCACAGACGTTCTTTAACCACTTTGAACATTACCTTGCCACAATTTATTTTTCATTTCCAATTGGGAGCACAGATGGAATTGCTGTGTGTTGTGTTTTGGGTGGTGTGGGTTTTTTTTTTTTTTTTTTTTTTTGAAACCTACTGGATGTAACTATACCAAACATTAATATACATGTAGGTATCATTGGAAGACATGTATGTTGAGGTGTGTTTTGTTTGTTTTTTTAATCTTTTGTTGTGAAGAGTGCTGGCTAATCCTGTTTCAGCATTACAGAGTTTGTCACTTTACAGTGCAAAGATGTTTGCTTATGTAAAGGTGTACGTTAATGATACAGCTGAGTTAGTTCCAGCACAAGGGAGGCTGCAATATTAGCTGACAGAATTAACTTTGAAAGGTGTTGCCTGGCTGCTCTAGCTTAGGAAGAGGTGGAGTCTTGAAGAAAGGGGAGATGGGCAGCCCTTCAGAAACCAGTGCCCAAGGGAGGAAAATACAGATAGGCACAAACAAAGTTTATATAAAGTAAATTAGTTGCTGCTCTGTGGTGTCCATACAGATGAACAGTAAAGAGACTGGTGCATTAACTAATAAAGCAGAGTAAGTCATGCTGCAAGTTGAGATGATGTACCGCAACATCAAGCACATGCACAAAAATAACTTGGTTGCAAAGCTTAATAGGCTGAGTCATCTAGTGGTTTGGTGTCTTTAAGAAGTCATATGGCAGCATTAGTGAGCTCCTAGTAATGTGATTTGTAACAGGAATTCCCATCTATTGATATGCTGAACAGTATTTCTGATGGCAGGTGGTGTTTCTGGGTCTTACCAAGAGATTTCTTTTTTGCTTAGTCGTCTTGGCTGCCCTTGTTCCTCTTCCAGTTCCTGGATGCCTGGATACTTGCTTAAGCGAATGGGGGTGTGGGTGTGTGTGCGTGTGGTGGTGCATGTGGGGGTTTTTCTTCCTTTTTTTCTTTTTCTTCAGCAAACTGCAGCTGAAGGTAGCTGCAAGAGTATGCTACGCAACCCTTGATGTGTATTAGTGCAAGTCAGATCAATGTTGCATGTAGGCTGTACTTCATGTGAAGCTCAAAAGCCAGGAGACAATTTGTTACATACCAATTCTGTATTTAAGACTAACATAATTTAGTCCATATGCAACTCTCTTAAGTACTGATATTAGCTGAGGAGGAATGTACTGTATTCCTAAAGTGAGCCTTGTGGGTTGGGGTGTGTTTTTGTTGTTTTTGTTTAGGTTTGGGGTTTTTTGTTGCTGTTGGGTTTTGTTTTGTGTTTTTTTTTTTAAGTTAGGCATTCACACTGATTAAGAGAAAAGACAACATTAGTTCCATTGCTGTTAATAAGAAGTTGTTCTTACTACAATGTTGGAATTGTAACACTAAAATCAAAACAAATTTACCAATGCATAGACTGAACTTTGAGTTTGTTGCAAGTAAGGTATTTTGTTTGTAGTATATACATTATTGTGGGCTGCAGAAAATTCTGCTGTAAACATAGGAAATATGCAATAAAAATGATAGAACATTCAGACTTATTTCAGGTATGGCTTAAACAGAAAAAGCTTATAAGTGTGCTGCTTTGTACAGTCACTGCAGAATTGGACAATTCAAGAACAGCACTTCCCATGGAAGTCTGGTGGAGTATTAAATTTCTTGTATTAGAAATATGATGGAACAGGAGATACTAGTAAGAAGTTGGGAGGGGTGCAATTTTTGTATTTTATTTAATGACACTTCTTTAGAGAACATCACATAATCACTAACCTTATCTTAACTGTTCAAATCCTTATAGAGAAAAGTTACCTTGAATCATGCCTTCTGAAGGTGGTTGTGCACCAGTGACCAGTATCCACTGTAAACTCTCAGGGATACATTCTTATTCAGCTGAAAACATTATACACATTACTGTTTCATAAATGCAGTGAGGATCATGGGGAAAAGAATGGGTACCACTTTTGCAGAAGCTGAAATATGTGGATGTTGTGTTTAATCACTTAAAAATCAGGTACAGATGTGCTTGCATATAGGCTCCCCCTACCACATCCCAGGTTGTGAAAGCCTTCCTGCAAATTGTGACCTTAAGGCAATTTTTTTTAACAAAACAAAACAAAGCTTCAGTTAGACAAAAAATATATTTGAAGTATAAAATGCTGTAGCTTCCATAATTCTTTATTAAATATTTAAGTAAGTTGCATCATTTCATTACAACAACTTCATTTTGTCACATTGAGCTTTTGCTGTCAGGAAAACAAACTACAATTTCTTTCACTGCTCCTCAGAAAATAATTGGAAAAAAATGACTTTTGTCCATAAACAAATCCTTTCCCCACAGTGTATCAAATCCAACCACAGTTTAAAGCTGTATTAATTGTGAAAATGAGCATTATTAATAAGTAGTACTTTTAAAATCAATTTTAAGGTAGTTTACCATAATTTTGAATAGCCTTCTAGTATGAATTGATTTTACAAAAAAATAATTATTAAACAGTGTGAATTTAATCTGGAATGTTTGACACTTTTGCCTGTTTGGAAATATTAATAATCTCAGTTTTAAATTTGATTTAAAATTTATGTTCACAAACACAGAACATAGCAACATAGTCTTGTGGAGTTTTCCATTGGGGTTTTGAGAATCATAACCTATTGCATGGTTGTGATAAATCTGCAGTGGAGATGGATGGCTCACCAGCCTCTTTAAATCTAATAGAACAAATTACAGTATAAAAATGCAACACATGTACTATAGTATGTGGATGCATACTGTGTATGTTTTTACAGCTACATATTAAAAAAAAAAATGAAGAAAAAAAGCAAGGTCTATGTGAAAATCGTATAGAAAAGGGAAAAAACCCAACATATAAGTGAAGAATAAATGTGGACAGATTGTTAGAAGTGTGCATCGACAGACACATCACCAAATATGGTTTGCACTGGTGGTGATGGTATCTCAACAGGGTGCTAGGTGCACTATGACAGACCTGATAGGCATGTAACATTAATATGGTTAGATTCCAGTTTTATGTTTCCCATGCGTTTCAAATATCTATTACTTCTTAGTGCAACATCATAACAGATGGGTGAAGACTGTAGGGGTTTTTCTTTGTCGTTTTAATTTTACATACAAAAGGAAAAGATTTTATTAAAAAGGTAATAAAATTAATGTACATTTTAAGATGCCCTATCTGGACATCTACCTATTTTCCTACTATACTTACTGATAATTAGCCCTTGCAATCAGATGGGTATGATCACTTACTTTTAACTCTTAAAAATGCAGTCTAACTATCCAGCTTCCCCTCCCGGGCTCCCTAGTTTTCACAATTCCTGGTCCTTTAGTGCCATGTAAAATGCTTCCCCCAAAGCATCAGGAACAGCTTACCGCTGCATGCTGCAGACGCGATCACCAGCTTGACCGGGCTGAGCACACAACAATGGCAGTGCATGCCTTGGGGTGCAGAATAGGCACTAGCTGCCTGGTTAGTGCTTACAGCAGCATCCTCATGCTAGCACGGCACTCACAGAGAATTCAGAGAGGTCAGCATGAGAGACAGAAATAAGGTAAATCTTGTAGTAATAGAATTGGGTTTGGGTTTTGTGGTTGTTTGGGCTTTTTGGTGTGGCTTTTTTTTTTTTTGTACTTTTGGGCTGAAAGACAAAAAGCAGTTTTCAGCAGCTGGGCAGCAAGTGGGAGTTGATGTGGTGGGTATGGTGTACATTAACTACAACCTTACAAGGCACATATCTATAAGCCTTAACGTGAAGAGGAGGTGATAGCTGTAGACTCCGTATAGACTCCGTATTCTGTTTTGTGACTGAAGTTTTTATGAGTTATTTGCCTTAAGGCTTCTTAAGAGTGAACAAGTGATGGTTTAGGTACCACCTTTATGATTACTATTTATTAACCAAGAAAAGTAGCTGGATAGAACCTTTTAAAATACTGTTGGGCCATTTTGTGGTGAATGGGCCAAACTGTCAGTATACAAGAGTGTACTGTGTTAAGAAAGGCACAATACTATGGTACAAGTCCCACTGGAGCGTTAGTTGCTTTGTGTTTTAGATGTTTTAAGTAAATGACATTTAGCTACCTCTTTTCCTAGAAAGATTCCTTCAAATGTAGCTTCAGGAGCTCCAGAAGGGACTACTAGATGGAAAGTCTGGAATCCAGCTTAGGCTCTTGGTAACAGCACTACAGCTTTATGTTAAAAGAACCCTGCAGAAGAAAATCCATTTCCTCTATAGCTAACAATGCCATTTACTTAGTCTCATAGTTCATTGCAAAACTGAAGGTAACTTCCTGGGTTTTGTCGTAACATAGAAGATCTTAACTTTTTGGCTGATGAGGAGGGTGTATCTGCCCAAGGGTTTAGCCATCAATGTAGCCACCAGTAATAAAATCTGAGTTGCATGGGTATAGTGCATTTTAGCAGGGTTTTACAGCTTATGTGTGTCCCTGTAATGACCATGATGCGAAGCCTGTCAGTAACAGCCTGATAGTCCTACCTCACAGTAAGGCTTCTGATACCCAAAATAAAAGCTTTGTGCAGAAATGGGACTGGGCTGAGGAATTCCCCTCAGCTTATCCTACAAGGAGTCTTGCTTATTTGTGAGCACTGACTCTGGATTACTTATGGACCCTAACACAAAAAGGACAGTTTCACTTCCATAGTGAAGGGAGCTGTTGTGCATCTGTAAAGGCAAGACAGTGCTGGGTTGCAATAGCATAGCTAACTTTGGGAAACAAAAAGTAATGAGCTGGCTTACTGTTGTGTTCATCTTGGCTATAAGGAACAATAACTTCATGGGGTGTTGGACAGACAAAAGCTAACTCACTCAGCTGTGCATTGGCTCTACAGTGATGGTAGGTGTGCAGTGCAGGAGAGAGCTGTGGTTGCAGTGTCTAGGGCACAAGAAGCACAAAAGAGCATTTATTTAGCTATTTGCATTAATTGCAAGAAAGCCAAAATAGCACAAATTTCAGCATAAGGTGTACAAGTCTATCGGGAAAATGCATGTTGGGCCTTATTGTCACTGCTGCCTGAGTTAGGGCAGGTTTCTTGGTGAGCTGTACTCAAAGCTGCCACTCTAATGGCAAACCTTAAGGCAGTCAAAGGCTTGCTTTTCATATTGAACTATTTCCTAAAAATGAAAGCCCCTTCTCCCAAATAAACCACAACAGTCCAAATGCACATTAATTTCAATTCATACAGTGGAATTTGCCTCACTATTTTAATACCTAGTGAATGCTTTTGGACTGTCTGTCAGTTTGTGAGGTAAGTGGATCTAAGCAGGAGTGGATCTGAAAAGATGTTAAGCTAAGCAATTCTAAATTTTCTTTTAAAAAATATAATCATCCAAACAACAAAAACTTCCCTTCTAGTCAGATGTCACTATGTAATTCTATATAACTGAAAGGGCTTTGTAGGTAAGTATTAGTAAACCTGTTGCAGAAGTTGAGGGGGAGGGGAGGGACCAAAGCAATATCATAAGAAAAATGGCAGATTCTTAAACACAGCCTGACTTCTGGTGCTACCTCAGCTGCACTACTGCTAGGTCAGAGCCTTCATCTGTACATGAGATTACATTTCAGTTTCACAACCAAAAAATGTCTTGGGAATTCTTGAGGTTCTGATACATGGCACTGGACCTGAACGGAGCCTCCAGCCACACCAAAAATCCTCCAGGTTAAGACAGAAATAAAACAAATTTTGCCATATGACTCTTTCCTCAAGGGCGTCCATGTTATAACCAGCTGTGCTGAACATACAGAAGGCCAGTGGAAATACCTGGATTTACCTCATTCTCTCCACCTTCCCCATGCTCCTTCCCGCAGCTAAACGGGCAGTATAGTGTTTCTCTAGCCACTTGGATGCAGTCTGCTTTTGCATGTTCAAGCTCACTCATCAATGTAAAGGTCAGAAAGGAATGTCAGGAAACATATTTAATAGAAAATGAAACTTAACCTGCATTCAAATAATAAAAATAACCTTCCTCTTGCATCTATTAGCTTTTCAAACTTTTGCTAGCATGCAACCATTTGCTGCATGTTACTAGCATTAAGGCTTCTTTCCAGTAGCCTTTTCAGCTGAAGTATCACTGTATTGAAGGGTCTGCAGTATGGCTGCACATTCTCAAACCCAGATTGTACTTGCCAATGGGTGCTGGGGAGGGGGTACAGGCAGGGCTAAAAAAGCTGTTGGCAAGGAGTTGAAACTTTTGTTTTGGCACGCGGTGTGATCATCTTGCTTTGTAAGCCTTAAATGGGTTCTTGGGGAAAAAGCCTACCTCCAGGTAAGTATGTGGGCAGAACTTACATCACTGAATGTTAAATTGCTGAAGCCATACCCTCAAACCTGCTCTGGTATATTGCAACCATTTAACTTCAGTGGATCACATACAAATCTTTCACTTTTAATCTGTCACAAAAGAGATGCAACTCAGACATTATAGTTTAAGCATGCAACATGTCATAGGTAACAAAATTGGTTAGATAGCAGTGTATATTAAATAAATCTTTGTGATTAAGTAAAAAATAAATCACAAAAACAATTGCTGAGGAACATGTCTGCAGGCTCAGCTCTACATCTGTGGTTTTTTTCTTTTATACATCAGCAGCAGCCAAATTCACAATTGATAGATATTGCACCAGAAAGACATGTGCAGTGAGAAGGAATATAATCACATTAATGTTTATGATAAAAAAACAGATATGACTTCCATGTGTTACATAAAGTGCCTTTAGAGTTGGTGCAGTTAGAAACAAACAAAAAACCCATTGTTATTTAGATATCATTAGCAAATGCATACAAATAGGAGACAAACCAGATCTGTTTTCCGTAGTGCCAAATCACATAGTGCCGGGTTTCATTCAAAATGCCTCCATCGCAAACAGTAAAGAGGAAAGGATAATAAAAGAATCACTATACAAAGATAATGACAGGGTTAAGCATACTTTTCTAAAATGATTAATGCCAACCCTACCCCAAAATACTTTATAGTACATGTAAGTATTACCAATAATGAGGCAATTTCTTAATTGAACATGAGATTTGGCATGCTATGTTATGATTCTCCCTTGACTTGTAACTATTCTAATATTTATACAAAAATCCAACATCCAGTCTGTACTTCTGGATACAGAAAAATATTTATGTGCTCAATGAAGAGAGTTGCTCTCGATATATATAGCCCCTGTAGAGAAAAAAATTCCAACATAGCTTTCTCCTACTTTCTTACTGGTTTGGGAACACAAGCCTCAAAATGTGCTTTGAAAAAATGACACTGGCATCAAGTCTGGTATGAAATTAAGAAAAATGCTCATTTTTCCAAGTATATGATATTTAATTGTAACGAAATAAAATCTGAAAATGTCTAAATCAATTAAAAAGTAAACATGAGTTGTAATACTATACCTGTAAAATGATTAATTCCATTCATTGTCATTAGAAATTATGTAAAATATTTATTAAGGGCTTTGCCTACAGAGGCACAACATAAATAGAGTAAGTCCTGATGAAATGTGATCAGAGTTCATGTTAAGCAGTTGGTAATCTGCTGTGGAAACATCAGAAAAGCCACCCACAGATTACAGTTCAAACTTGTGGATTCAGGCAACTGCACTGTTGAAGGGTTTGCTCCATGAACCAACGCTGTGCAACTGTTCTGCCATAGTCCCTCAGAGTCCGTTAGGCAAATGCACAAGTGCAAGCAGAACTTGCTTGAAGGGGGTGGGAAGGGGGAGTTGACATTTTAATCCACTCCTTCAAATCCTTGAGCATTTTCAACTGCCATAAGGAGCTTCTCTCGTAAATCTTCAAAAGATTCATAAAGAGGTAAGTCTAGGCGATTAAAGCTGAAATTTAGAAGGAAAAGAATCATTTAATAATCCATTGGAAAATACAGATAACTTTAAAGAAACAGAAAAGGTTAAATAATTTGGGGGGCCTTAACAGAGAATATATATCTTACTGTCCAAATGGGGGCAATCTCTGCAGTGTGTCCTTTGCAAACCTAATTAATGCTTGTGTTCCCTGCAGGTTGCATCTGAAACCAACCCTGCCTGGACCAAAGTGAGTTTTCAGAAATAAAATTGGGAAGTTGTTAAAAACCACTTAGGAAATGAAAAAAGCCAACAGCCCCCACCCCCATATTTAGTTGATTGAAAATATTGCATCTTTGTTGAAAGGCTGGTTTCCTAAGATTCAGCCAAGATGTTCTGAATTTACAGGACAGACTCTCTACCCTCTGGGGGAAACAAAGAATAAAAAAAAACATCCAAAAGAAGGTCTTGAAAAGATCCTGTAAAATCTAACAGATAATTGAAACGTAAAGAGGATGGGTTGACTTTGGAATGTGTTTGGGGTTCTGTTGTTGTTTTTTCCTTTTTAAAGAAAACTTTTCATTCTATAGAATGATTATTTTTATGGAAAGATCACCATTCTCTACTAATGTTCTAAAAATTAGTTTTCCTATACAGCACAATTTAAGTTAGTTACCTTAAAGCCATATTCTTGATATGCAACAGAGCAAGACAAGGATTTGTATTGAATGCTTTCAACATTTGCAAATTCTATAAATTAGGACTAAATCAAGTCAGCTTATGATCTCACATTTTTAGTGAATTGTCCAACAGTTTATGGCCTTTATGTAGCATGGCTTTCTGTGGCTATGTTTTGTTACATCAGACTTTCTGTAGTTTCATTATACCCACTTACTAGGACAAAGAAAAATAAAATGGAGAATGAGAAAGGGAAAATGATGGTAAGAGTATAAAACGTGCTGGTAATGTGGTACAGCTTAGTGAGGTAATAGCTGAAATAAAATCACAGCACCAAGGAAAGGAAAAAAAAAAGCATCGACCCATATTTGTACAAATGTTAGTCTTGATTTTAAAACGCATAGATATCCTTCAATTTCTTAGTTTTCCAGAAGGAAGGAGGAAGAGGTGATAAATGCCTAAGACACATAAAAGAAGGCAATGAATAGTATTAGCCTTACAAGGTGAGGCACTATTTTTCCTCCTAGTATGCCCTGTTAAAACTCCTGTTACCCTTTTAACAGTCTCTCTCAGAGTTTGTTGCCTATCTGGTATTTTTTAAGGCCTTCAGACTGACAGAACAGAGCCTATGTTTTAACATTCATAGAAAAATAACTAAAGCATAAGATGCAATTCCTCTTGCTGTTTTTCCCAATCCCAGTTTTGACAGGAACCACAAAACAGATAGCTGCTCCCAGCCTGCCTTTGCCACTACTCTGCAGTACCACCTGTGAGTCACTGGATGGCTCTGTGACTGTGTATCCTTACCTGTCATGTCTGCTTGTCTGTTTCCTAGGAAACTGGGGAGGGGATTAGAAAGTCTTCCCAATGTGAACGGCACTGGGAAACCATTAGGCATTTGAGGTGGAAGGGACTGCAGCCTGAACAGGACACTCAGCCAGTGAGACAGATGTGATGACAATTTGTAAGTTCCTAGGGCTCTCCCCAGCAGGCACTGAGGATCCTACTCCCAAATTCAGCACAACATTAAGCATACAGTAAGTACACTTTCTGTGCTGTGCTTCATGTGCTCTGATCTGGATTGTGTTGCAAGTACCTCACATAAACAGATTCTTATGTATTTGATACGGGGAAAAGTCTAGCAGAAGGGATTCAAATTTTATTCCATTTTGTCAGAACATCAGTTTAACTGGCCAGCGCTTAAAGCAATTTGCAGGCTATTATACATCTTCAACTATGATAGTTAACATTTTGTATATATGGGTAGCAATTCCTTCAAATGTAGTATAAAATAAAGTGGGGAAAAGCTATCTCTTCTCTCTAACACGTGTTTTAACAGGCAAGCAGTTACTAGAAAAGGAGGCCTGAGTTGAAAGGGTTACTTGGAATACAGTAAAATAGCATTAAAAAATCTTTATCAGGCTATGATGGTCAGAGTTTATTTTGTATTCATTCACCTGCATTTATTGCAGAACACCTACTTACTGTATTAACGCAGCCTTTCTCATGTCCATGAGAAGGCAAAACAAGCATTGTTTAGGAACTGTAAGAAGCAATGGCACAGTGCTGGTGTTGAGCCCTGCTCCCTCCTGGAATTCTGCATGTTACCTTCTAGAGCTGTGTGTCAGCAGATAATCACCAACTGTTCTTTCCCTTGTAAATGCACACCTACACACATGTGTAGGTTTCAGAGTATCCCATTTTACAAAAAGCTGTATGACCCAGAGCTAAAATATGTTAGAGAGAAGCAGGGTCATCAGTTTCCCCCTTTCTTGGCAGTATAACAATACAATACAGAAAAAGCTATATAATTTTATGCTTTTATGACTTACCATGTGTGAGCTCTGGGCAGTTTATCAGGACTTCCCCATTGCTCTATTGTAAACAGCTGAGGACCATTTGAACCTGGTTGAAAATGAAAATCATAATAAATATAAATTGCTGGACACTACAGAGAGTAGCTAAATATTATTTTTAACTTAAATGTCTGCATAAATTGTAGGCTAGAATTTTCAACTGCTACAAAATACTTGGTACAAACTCTCTTAACTAAAACTGCATTAAAACAAGTAAGAATGTGGTTATTAATTTTGAAGCCCACTTAGCTTGTTAAGTTTATCTAACTACTTTGTTGTAGAGTATATGTAATGCACAAGAAGTAAGCTCAGACATTAACATTTAAAAATTGAAGTGCTTGGTTAAACACGCATTCTCCTCTTCTTCACGTGACATGAAAATTATTCCTCCTGACAAGCAAAATTTTTTTCTGTGGGAGCTAGGAGAGCATCTACATAACACCCATGGCATACAAAACTTTACTCCTCAGTGTGCCCCGCAAATTCTCCAGTGCCCTTGGCATCCAGGAGAGAATTCTTACATGGGGGTCAAAGGTTGGCTTATGATTAAATTTCAGTCATGACCAGGTTTTCTTGTTCATGTTCAGAAGGGGTCTGTGCAGCCATTCTAGTGGTGAGCATAGTCGGTGGGCAGTTGAAAGGAAGCTCACCATAAAGTTCAGCAAATCCATTCATAGGCACGCGTGATGTCCCAGTAACAAACTGCAGTAATCGAATCCGTTTTTCAGCATCCATCAGTAAAACAGCCTATTAACAAACATACACAGTCACTCTCTTTTCACTTTCATAGCTATAGATGTCATTGTTAAAAAACAAAAAAAAACCTGAGTAAAATGATCTATTTATGTTTGTTAGACTATAATAGACATGTAACCGTCAGGGATGTGGTAAGGTCACATACCAGGTTTTCTCTGGTTAAATAATGAGCATCCTTTTCCAGCTGCCACCAGGCCACCATGGGGAGACACTGCTCTGGCAGCAGCTGGGAGCTATATATGCTGTTCCCCTGCATGAGGTGAGGTGGATCGCCTTCCGGTAGGGTCAGGGCCCCAGAGGCGCACTGCAATTGTACATGTGCCCGAGAGCGACAGAGATGACAGAAAAGCCTTGAAGACCAGAGAGAGAGACTGCAAGGGTTCACAGAAAATCCCATCAGCATTGCACCGCAGCAGGACCTCTAAGCTAAGCCTTTTGGATTGATACAAGTACATAGTCTTCGTGCATACCACCCCTGGTCATGAAAATGATGTAAGAAACCCAGCAACAAACTTTGAAGTGCATGCATGAAGCTGTAAGGTTCCTGTATTTTTAAGAAAAAACAGACACCCCTTTGAAAAATCAAAGGTTATTATGGGGAAAAGTAGGTTTTCTGGGGACATAAACTTTTATGAAAAGTATTTTACTTCACAAATATAGCAAGACACTTCAAAGATCTTACTTCCTATTTTGGGTCTATTTCTAGGGTAGTCTCTAATGAGTACCACAGCTGTCATTTCCAACATACAGAAATGTTCTTCAGCAGTTTTCATGAAGAAAAAAGATTCCATAACAGACTCCACAAAACAATAAAGGAACTTTCACTTTTAAGAACAGTCAGAGAATCCAAATGTGGTAAAACAGTATTACCTTCCAGAACCACTGGATAACGGGATGATTTGGGCAGTAACCATTTTTGTAGATTGTATGTTGTCTCCAGTCATTAACATCAACATCGCCAAGGCCACACATCAGTAACTGCATATGGAAGTAAATTGTTACAGTGTTAATCAAAGATGGCATTGTGTTATCCTGTACACTTTATCAGAAAAACAAGGTTGTCTGACCTTTTAAACAGCAAAACAGTGCAAATATAAAGGAGAGCTGGAGCTTCAGGAGAATTCTCAAAGAATATTTCATTTTACTTCAGAAACACTGTACACTGACATACATGTGCTTCGTGGGACAGTGTCTTTTACAGCATTTTGCTCAAAATATTACCGGTATAGGCATAATGGCATTAATTCAGTAAGCTACTTACAGGCTTTTATATGCACATACTCAAACACCTCACTGGATAATTACAATTTTTTGTGCTTTTATGTGATCAATAGGTTTATTAATTAGGGAGAAAAATCTCATTTCCCACTATAAGCAAAGCATCTTTGTCTGCAAATTCACTTACGATGAGTAAGTGATGACTGATGCGCCTAGAACATAACGCATCATTTTGTGATGAGCATTGTTGATCTGTTGTCTCTGGATGTCAATTAAACAAACTCACCTCTAGTTCATTTTCATCAAAAATTTTAATCAGATCAATGGGAAGAAGTTCTGTGAATCCCTAAAAGAAAGCAAAGTAAAGTTGAAATTCTCATACCATGTAAAATTAAATTTTTATCTAGCAGGAACTTTGGCTTCTGGGAACCTAAATAAATGACAGAGGATGAAGGGTTTTGAAAATGAAATACATAGTTGCTGAAGTACGAGACTCTAATTTAAAAAATTAATCACAAAATTATTTCAAGCTGCAAAGAAAATGACCTTATTCTCATAATGGAAAGATTATATATTTGTATACAAGGTAAAACTGTAAAATTATAAAACATAAGCATTCCACAACTGGTGCGGTTATGCAAAGCTCCCCGCTCCCTTAATACAGACACTGATGTATAAGTTGTCTGCATTTAAAAAAAAATATTTTTGGGGAAAAAAAAGCAGCTAAAGAACCTTACCTCCAAAAAAGCATTCATTTGTTTTTGAACTCTGTTCACAAACCTCCACTGGATGACCAGGCTATAGTGGATAAACAAAAACAGGTAAGCACACTCATTAGAAGACTGCAAATTAAGTGTTCAGAGATTTTAGCAACGTAATAGTTTCAGCCACCTCCCAACCACACTCTGATGTTAAGGAAACTGAGCAGCTTTTTATTAATTGTTCAAATTTATCTTGTGCGACTGACTGAATTGTTGAAAAAAACCACAGTGACTATGAACAAGCTATAATGCAAGTATTTTCACTTTAGCATGCAACATGAACTCTACACATACATTTCCATCTTTTACAGCGATGACTTTTCTACAACACTAAGAATTTTTTAATGTAACACTGTCACATCATCTGATATTAACCTTTCTACTATGGAGATTATGTCAAGGATGAACACGCAAAAAGGCTTGCCTGTGGACTGAAACAGCCTGCAAATTCTGTACTATGCTTTATTTCTTTCTAAATGAGGCTGTAATCCAGACTCCGGCTGAGGTATTTACTGTTAGTATTAGGTACCTAAATGACCAGACATTTCATTCTTCCAGAACTCTGAGTAATTAACAATTCCCCACAAAGTCTACAAAATTTGAGGATAGATGTAATTACATATAACAGCCTGCCTATAAATAGAGGAATAAAACCGGCAATATGAAAGAAAAAGGCTTGTATTTCAACGCTAACCACCTACAGCATAAATACCTCAGAGATTCTAGAATAATGCTTTAGAAATCCAGTTCCTTTCCTACTGCAGCATGTTTCATTCCTCATTTGCATGAATATAGCAAGTATAATATTTTCTCACCTTTGAAGAGGCGCTAATTAAAAATACCAGCAAGTATAGTTGAATTTATTATACATTCTGGTAGGCAGAAAACCTGAGAAAACTTAAAATTAAACATAATTTAAGATTTGGCCAATTTTTGATAGCAACACTGGTACTGCAATCATGGACCTGGTCTGTGTTACTAGCAGGGGAGGATAACAGGCTGATGGCCACACTGGAGAGCACCTTCTGGCTCACTTGAACTTGGGCACTTTGAGCCAGATGTTGGAGAAGCATGTTTCCTATGTGGGGATTTCAGGAAAACCAAGCAGTCATTTTAATTTTCTCTTGTTCTTATATTAGCCAATGTTACATAAACTGAATTTTCAAAGAATGTGTTACAGCACTGGATATTGTTCATTTGACAGTCACTAGAAAATTCTCAGCGTGATTTTCTCATAAAGAAAGAATATTGATTTTTAAGTAGCATCTATTTAGTCAGTTTACCTATTATTTTCCTTCTTTTCTGCAATAAGCATTACATAATAAAATGATGCAAACCACCAGATTTTTCTATTAGACAATGATTCTTCATTATCTACATGATATCCCATAAGCACTACACATGCTTGAGAATGCACCATTTGGACGTTAAGACACAGAGGCAAAAATAAAATTACATTTGTGACTATGCCTGCAGTTTCGTGGTTTTTTTTTGTTGGGTTTTTTTTGTTTGTTTTGTTTGAAGTATAACAACTAGAATAGTTCTATCATAATGGAATTCTGGGGAAAAAAGTTTGAAGAATTTTAAGGTGCATTAATCATTTCCAAATGGAAGCATACAAATGAGAGCATACAAGTATTGACTCTGAAGTTATAAAAATACTGTGACTAGCTATGAAAGAGTTATCTAGATGTAAACCTAATGCAGTTCTGAATTTTGGCCCACACATTTTCAAAGAGCTTTTAATTTCTGCACTACGATGGAGATAAAAAAATTGTTTATGATGTCTAATATTTTTCATCTAAAAACTGGAAGAAAAAAAAAGGCAGAGATTTCATATTGTTCCACCATTATGGCCAAATCATCATAAGACACGTCAAATAAGATAAACAAGTACAAAGTTCTCCTCTTAGAGGAATACTTAAACATTTACAGAGTTCCTGAGTTCTTCCTTGAACGAAGACCACAATGGCAAGCAAATATGAACTTTCATTCTTTTTTTTCTAGATCAGTTTAGTGTTCAGATCTGCACTCATCTCTATTCTGTGACCTAGCAATTCACTGGGGTGGAAATTTATCACTGCTTTAGAGATCTACAAAGCAGAGCTAGTTACTCTAGGCACTTAGGCAACAGACAAAAGCAGGCATGAAACTGGGCAAAATTAGTATGTTGACTTTAACATAGTAAGTATTGCATCCAAGAGGTGCTATTTCCTTTCACCAAGTAATTTAGATGCAGATGTCTGTCACTCAGAGCAATCCTATCCCTTCTTGAATGGTCCTCATGCCTACCCATCAAGAAAATAGTCTCCTATTACATCACAGACTCCCCTGATTAGTGTAACTCATAGAACACTAAAGGTTAAAATTCAAACTTTCTAAGGATTAGGGTATAAACAACGTTAACAATAAGATTTTCTTTTAAAAGGATCTCTGATGTTCTAGTGCAGTACAAATACAGTAATTGAAGGGTAAGTTCTAAGACAAGTACAACTGTGCTTTCTTACACTTAGGATAAATTCCATAAATGTATACGTACTCAATGTATTCCCTTTTGTTTTCATTTGTTACCATGATTTCTGACCCATTTGGCTTCAGGTCGACTTGATATGTCTGTATTTCAAAAGAAAAACAAAACACAACACAACATGACGTTATTTCTGGACACATTTCTTACAAAATCCACTCTCCTTGAGCAGCATTTGACAAGTAGTATCAGAAAATTACTATGCTGTAATAGCCAATGAGATATCGAAACATTCCATCATTAGGAACAAAGTAGTCTATGATCACTTATAAGACCGAAACTTGACCATATTCATTAGCAAGTGACCAAACCATTCCAAAGCAAACTTTTAGTCCTGAACAGCAGGTTCATTTGGGTAAAGAAAACATATATTCCATTTTAATAAGGGTAGAGAAATGCCTTATAATTTTTCAAAATGCTTGGGAAAAAAAAAAAAATTACTTAAAATCCACAGAGAAACTGTTCCATAAAAAGGCCAAAAAAGTAAAGTAGAAAAACAGATTACAGAAATGGTTAAGCACAAATTTGCTAAGCATGGTGTCACTGTGGAGTATAAGATTGAAAAAAATTCATTACAGTTCACAAGAAACTACGGCAAGTCCAAATAATGTATTTGTTTCTGAAGAAAGTGATTTATCAGTAGGAACTCACAGAATTAATGCTGGGTAGGTACCATGAAAGCTAAAAGTCGGTAGCTTTTATCAGTTAGTGCCACACAAAATTGCTACCAAGCCATACACTCCATAGCTGCAGCTATGAAGAAGCATTTTTCTGACTGCAGATCTTACTGTTTACACACAGCATAGGCACAAGACTGGATTACTTTGTATTAATTTCTTGTAAAGCATGTGTGTTGGGGCAAGAGAGAAGGCAAGTCAAGTATTTTGTTGCTTGTAAGTCGTTACTCTGTTCCAGTGAACTTGTTCCATGCTTCAAAAGCATGGTTCCAGTGGAAGCAACCATGATGCAACTCTGTGCATCCACATTCAACCAAGCCTTTTTTAAAAGCTGTTACTAATCTTAATTATTAAATTGGATGTTGTGGCTGAGTAACAGTAAGACAGCAAATTCATTAGCTAATAAATGGAGCTGTGAAAGGAGGAGGCTGGAAAGCTCCTTTCAGGACTGGATTAACACTGAATACTTCGACAAGGAGAAAACCAGTACAATAGGTATATTTGAATAAATATACGTACTACTGTATAGGGAAAAAAAAAAAGATAACTATACTATTAAGGAAAAGTAATTAACAGGGAACCTACACCCCTCTGAAACACTTGTTTATTCGCTCCATAAAGACCAGAGAAGACAGTCCAGAAATAGTAAGGAAAAGCTTTGCTATACTGTCAAATTTAGATGGGATAACGGTATGAAGATCCCAGACATGATGGCACAAACAGAAGGCTTCTTGGTGCTTGTTTCTTCCTGCCCACCAGATGATACATTGTTTTTCCGAAATGAGAAATAGTATTCCAGAGCCATTAAGAACTTAGGAGAAATACAGACCTTTTCTTTCTCTGCATTTTGAAGACAGCTCTCCATCTTTTACATGTTGAAAATATCTACTGTGTAATTCTTACTGACCTGTGAGAACTACCGAAACCGCATTTTGGTTATTAATTAAAGAAAGGTAATAAGAAGATAAGATTTATTAGAGGTTTTTTGGTTTTTTTCTAACTCCAGAAAAGGTTTTGGTGATAAACGAAGTATAAATAAATACAGAACCTTACAGCAATGCAAACATCTCCCTCTCACATACACAATGTCCTGGTGGAAGCAGTATCATCTCCTACTCAGGTTCCGAAGGGCACTTTATAAAGTTTCAGTAGTTTAGCAGCAGATGAGGCAAAACAAGTGACAATAGTGAGTCAGCGTTCCTTCACTTCTAGTAGTCCCCAGAGTGCTGGCAATGGCCAGTGGTACATCCAGAAAAAGCCAATGTAGTCAATATTTGCCGTAACTTCTGAATTGCTGGAAAGCATCCTATACGCATTTCCATCTCTAGGTAGATAAATTCCTCCTCACTACAGCATACTCTCTCCTTGTACTACTGAGCTTATCCAGCCTTTTCTTTGATAAAATTTGCCATGCCAATTTTGAATCTCACCAGCAGTACGATGGAAACGGTAATATTTTCTTCTGGAATCAGATGCATCTACTATAAGTTAAACAAAAATCAATCTTGCTGACAATGCCAGAATTAGCTATTTGAGGTATTAAAGAGTTCAGAGAAGAGAGGAAAGTATCTCCAAGTAAGTTGCTTTATGCTTTGAGTCAGAGAACAAACTTCTGCCAGCAGAAGTGAAAGCTGGCAGTGAAAGGCTATGAATAAGTTGAAGCTAAACCTTTACAGAACAGAAGATAATGAAAATTACCAACAAACAACCCAGTGTATTACAAAACCTTTTCACCCTGTGGCTTTAATGTTCTCCCTAATTTTCAGTGTAACCAATAACCGTATGTTGCTTCAGGAAAAAAGTAATAAGCACTGAGAAGTGGATCAGAATGTTCTTGACAGTACACTGGGTGCATGTTTTGGAATTTTGAAGTCAGCTTTCAAAAAAGGCACGGTGGTCCACAATACCAGTGGTACCTGGAGCCAAGATATCAAGGTCTAAGAATTAAACGAAGACACTAGAAGAGGTTGTAAAAGACTATAAGCAAATTAATTTAAGAGACACAGGTAGGTATTACTAAGTCCCAATATTGTACAAAACCAGTATGTTTTAGTCACTACATGTGTGCATGCATTACAAAATGGTTCAGCTCCATAGCTTGTAAATAAATAAAAAAACCTCTCCAATCATGGTAGGCAAGTAAGTTCCAAGCTCATGTAAATAAACGCATGATTTATTTAAGTCCTCAAATTAAATTTAACACATATACTTACAAGACATTTATCTGTACCCAAGTTATTTCCATCCAGAAGCTGATACAGATCTCTGAAGTTTGTTTTAATAGGATTCTCTGTAAAGACTGACTGTAAATCCAAGACAAACTGTACCACAAGCTGTTGTTAAAGCTTGTACTGATAAAATGAGTTATGACTTCGGCCGATGAATTATATTCTCACCTACTTACTTCTCAATTGTTAAAAAAGTATCTAACATTTTTCATTTGTAATGGAGAAAGTCTGTTACAGAATCCACAGATTGTGAACCTTTTTAAAATAGGCATGCTTCCTTTTGTTTTATTATCTGCCTGCATTATATAAAAGACACCATCAACAAAGCACTTCACTGATTATAGCTCTACCACTTAATTTGTTCTTTGAGAATATCTTCCACTTATAAAACCCTAAACACTCTCTGGCTGAGTCTGTTTTCTAAGATGGACAGTGTAACACCTTTATTACTCCTCATTGCAAACATTTTACTCAGCTTCAAGTAGTGCTTTTCACAAAGATGTCATACTGCTCACTGACAAGAATATAATTTCCTTCTTTGGCATCCCCAGTCTTAGTTCAGGAAGAAAGAGACGTTAATATTCATAGTCTGCCTACACTGATCACTCACATTCAACAGTCCTGGCCACGTTCACAACCATGACATACTGCTCAGTATTTAATTACTTTGTGGCAATAACCAATAAATGGAAATATGGGCTTCGAGGATAACCTTTACATACCTGTCCAAAGTTTTCCTCATCTATGCAAAACATGAGATCCAACTCTGTAGGGTCATTTTCCAGGATCCACTTCAAGGAGTTGTAGTATTCGCTATCCTACAGCAGATTGTAATTAAACAATAATTAAATATATAAAATTAAAAAAAAAAGTAAAAGTTTGAAAATGTGAACATTAAATGTACAGTTTAACTTTAAATTGAACAAATAATACCATCCAAAACTAGAACTCCAATGGGACTGGAAAGATGAGAACTCATTTATCTGCACAGCTACTGTAAAGTAGGGTGAGATGGATTATTTTATTCATATGCATTTTTCTTAGATGCTATATTTTTAGATTCATGTAACTTTTCTTAATTGACTTTTAATTGCATTATTATACAACACAATAAATTGAGTCTACATATCTGTTAGGTAAATATGTATATAGTGGTGTGAAATAACTGATTAGAAAACGTCATCTTGATAAAACCATACATTCTTTTCAACACAATTTATATACCACTTCATTACATCAATAATATATTGTACAGTAACTGATTGTATTGTTACTATTAAAAAGCCTTGGCATTTGCTGAATAAAAGACCCCTCTAATTTCCTAAAAGGGTTGTATCTTCATCATATATTAAGTTCATAATTAAAGAAAAATGAAAGAAAAGAAAAAAAAGTATGTGTAGCTATCATTAAATACTTCCAAGCAAGAGAGCCCAAAAAATTAATTTCAAAATGAAGTTAAAACATTATTTACTCATGTATGCTTCAAGAGAAGAATGACCTGCCAAAATTTGGTGACTATGATATAGTGGGAGCTGGAGGAGCGATTAAGCAGTTGAACCAGCTTTTACATCAGTAACTGAGAATCTGTAAAACTCTAAAACATCAACAACAATAAACTGTGTTTCATTCTCATACCAAGTATACTTTTGACAAGACCAAGGACAGCTATTGCAGACCTAAGAATAAGAGGAAAAGGTTTCCCAACCTTTTGGGAAGGACCTGAACTTCCTTTTAAGATCCTTCTCGATATGTATCTCATGAGCTTCATTTTAAGCTTGTACTTGAGCTCAAGTCATCTCCTCTTCTGTAATTCTGTCTCTGTGCTGGGCTTGAGTCAACTGACCTTGCTGCTGAAGACAGTCTTAGGAAAGTGCAGGATGTGAGTGGCCAGGCTCACAAGCAAGTCCTGCTCCTACAGAGGCAACCCGGAGCAGTCTTATCCAGATAAACTATTTTGTATAATGGGTAACAGAGGAAGACATTAGAAAGGGGAAAAGTAACAGCTCCAAGGTTCTCCAAAGGCCATAGCAGTGGAAAAACTGGACAGACCTCAAAAGGTTGAAAAGACAAAAACAAGTATCATCCTGCTAACTTAATGGAAACCATTTGTATTTAGCTATTGTACATATCTGCAATGTACTGTGTTTCAATACTGGTACACTACATGTCTAGACTGGGCATGAGCGGGATCCTGTTTACTGTTGTCCTTCATTTTACAATACAAAGTTAGAGATTACCAACTTGTAAAACAATTTGTTTTTCTCCCAGGGAGTGCCAAGCACAGAACTACTTGATTGCAATTAATGCTGAAGGTGTGAAAGTAGAGGAAGTGCAGGGAACAAAACCAAAATGGATATAAGGGCATAAGTTGTGCTGCAATCATTAAGTATATTTCAGAGGAAACTGTGTATAATTCGGCAACCCTTTCTCCTTCCAACACTGTGGGCAACTTCCTGTGTTGCCAGGTCAGCACTAAGCCCTTGCATCCCCCTCCTGCTGCTCCACAGCATGACAGGAAAGCTGTAGGGCTTGTGGTGGTGCTCCCTGTAACATGGAGAAAGCTGATCCAGTGGCAAATCTGGAAGGACAATTAATTAGACATCTTATGTCGCATTCCTTACTGGCCTATTCGTATCTCTTCTCTCTTATCTCTTTCACCACTGTTAGTGCACTGGTACTGAAACTGTTGTCCTAGCAGGGAAAATGTGTTTTATTAAAAAAAGTACATACATATCTTTCTAAAGTTGTTGCAACTATGACCTTGTGTTTTCCACCATGCCGTTTACTGGAATTAATAGCTCTCATAAATTTCCCCAGAAGAAAAAAATACATAATTACTAATGCTGATACAGTTTACGTGTTATCTTACCACTGACTCCATGTCCTTCAGAGTTATTGGTTTCCCCAGCATCATCTTGTAAAAAGGTCTGATGAAGAAGCCTAAAAGAAAGGGAAGAGCGTTATCTCCACTGTTCTGCATTTTCACCTTACATAAAGCTACAACTACTCAAGGATAACACACCATATTTCCTAGTGTGCCAGCAAGAAAGAAACCTCTTGGAACTAACAGTGCTGTAACAACTTAATACAGCAGGCTCATTTTTGTTTAGGCACAGAAATGCCAATTTTTCAATTACAAAAATTATGCCATTAAACACTACAACCTACCAAACACCTCTCTACCATTAATGGTAGAGAGACACAAAAGATGGGGAATTGAGCTCAAGTTACTCTAATCCATTTAAAACCATCATTCTTCTCTCAGAGATGCTAGAAAAACAGGACAGCGAGCTTCCTCTTCTAATGTGCTGCACCACTGCTAAATAAAATTTGGTCAGTTTATAACATTTCCTTGCTCACTTACTGTGGGATTTCAGAGTTTGGCAGAAAACATATTTTCTCATTAAATCATTCAGTAATAATTTTACAGGTCAAAATATGCTGCAATTGACACCCACACAACTGCTTTGGCTGCAGGTTTGCATGGAAATGGCTGATATAAATTTAGTGATTTTCCTTTAGGGATAGTGATTATTTAGAAATGCTGATTCTGCAGTTCCAACACAAACGGAGAAAGGAGCAAAACTTTATATGAAATGTGTTTGTTTAGTAAGACACTATGATTTTTTAATTGCCATTCACAGCAGGAATGCAATTTACAGCAGTTCCAGTTCCATTACTTTCTCTCAGACTTTGTCTCCATAAATACTACACTCTAAAGCATATGAATTACTGAAGTGATTTATTTAATAAAAATCCAGTAACTGTTGCATATCCAGCATAGCCATAAAGTGTAATAACTCACCATCCAATAGCTTCCCATGATATACTGCTAGACCGGCAACCCGCCCAATAAATGTGAAATACGACAGGTGATCTTCGTTACAAAGACCTGAATTAGGATTAATCTGAAGTGTATAGTTGTCCCTTTTTTGGGGAAAGAAAAAAAATATCTAAATAGCCAAGTCTTTTAATTACCAGATATTCAGATATGTTAATAAATAACTTAAGCTTAGGACCATTTCCTGTTCATTTTTGCAAGAGTGTAATAATGTAATCAATCCATGTGTTCCTCAACAGAAGTATCTGACAGTTTGTGGGTAGGCTGACCTAATCAGAACTGTCTTGCTATGACCGTAATGATTACTTAACAAAGGTAACAAACTCCCGCTTGTGGGGTAACAGGATTCCACTTGTGGCAAATGTAAGAGGGCTGTGCTAACCTCTTCAAAGGATAAAAGCCTGGCATCATTGAAAACACTAAAATTTTGCCATCAGCTTCAGTGGAATGAGAATTTCAGCAAAGCTATCTCTTCTGCATTCTGCTGGGCTTGATTATTCACTCTTTCCAGCCAAGTTTCAGAGCTTAAAATTTTAGAATTTTCTTTTGCAGTAGTTGCTTTTAGTTCTTGAAATATCCGTAGGTACTAAAGAGGAATTAAGTATAGGCCCATGGTCCCCGTCCTAGGATAAAGAATGTTTTCTTGCTAGTATCTTAAACTGCACATATTAGAGAACATCTCTGAAATACGCTTAACTCCCAGGATATTGGAAAAAGCCATCAAAAGACTAAGATCTTTTAATAGGGTAACAAAGCATTAAGACTCATGTGAAAGTGTGTCACAGTAAGACATTAGTGTAAAACCAGTATTTTTAGTTTGCAGTATATATGCTTAATCTGTGAAGAAAGATACAGTGTTTTTAAGTAGATGTTTTTTCTTATTTCTTAAAATAACTAGTTAGATCTGTGAATGTAAAATGAAAACACATTATATTCAAAATGCCTACAGTGACCTATATCCCATAAGTGGAAATACGTCAAAACAAATGTTTATCCAGTGAACTGTTTTAACACACGGGCACTCTGTGCTAGTCAGTGTTAAGTTGTGTTTCCCTTCAACAGCAGAACATGTCCTTTCTGACACACAAATGTGAGAAAACTCTCATTATGCAGTCTTTGTTCATCTACTTTACAATCTATTCAACACTTATTAAAGGAGCGTGCTTGATATTAACATAAAAACATCAAAACTACTGCCTGCAATTAAGAAATCCATTCTCACTATAGCTAAGTACACAATGTGGAATTACATATGGCACATTGAAACAAATGTACTTTAAGTAAGAGACTTGCTTTCTCATTTACACTAATGGATTGCTTGAAGATTTTAAAATTGGACACAAGTAAATTTAAACTTAGGTAAGGCCACTGCTGTGTAACTACTGCAATGTAAATGAGAAGCTGTTTTACAAGCTAATTATAAAGGAGCACTGTAACTCTGGATGGCAGGTGTTTTACAATGTAATGGGAGGGCATAAAAAGAGTCTTTTGTCTGACATTGCTCCTTTCACTATTACTAGCCTCAAAAATTGCAGTTTTGCTACAAGCAAGGCAGCACTGAATAATGTCTTAATAATAAAAATGTTTTTTGAGACTTCAATGACAATTTGAAAGGTTCTCTGAAAAGCAAGTAAGAAATGATAGTATAGTACAGAACAGAGAGATTTGACTTATGATAAGAGTGCATACTGATGCACCATTAAGGATGATCTAATGATCTAACTACTTTCCAGTGTAACTGTGCCTCTTTTGCAAAATCTAATGTATATCCCTTATGAATGAAAATATTTTAATGGACACTTACGTTGCTGAATATTCAAAGAGACCATAATAAGGGTTAAACATTTCCTTGGACAAGAGAAAAAACCATTCTCTGGCCACACCTCCATAGTCAAGTCCTTTTTCTGACTCAAATTCAATCCAGAGCCTGGCTTTTAGTACATCAGGTCTCTTCACAGACATGATTCTTCTGTAGGACTCCTCAAAAATATTATTTCTGTGTAGCTTCATCTCAAATCTGTTTGGTATATCAGCCTATGTGAAAGAAGATTATATTATATTTGTTAGTCTCAGTAAATAAGTCTTCAGGCAAATTACTGATCAGTGGTAACAACTAAATGACAGATTAAACATCCGATGTATAAAGTTTCCCCTTTATTTGGTTTTCCAGTGCTCTCTAAGTCTACAGGTTGACAGCATATGGTGAACTCGGTAAGTTTCAGTATAGTGGTTCAGAGACTTCTATAATATTTGACAAAACAATGAAAACAACAAGAAAAGTAACAAAAAAAAAGGTGAGAAAATTATTGATATTACTATGCTTTATTTTAAGGGCATTTTAGCTTAAAATGGTAACAAACGTGTAAGATTTATATGTTTTACTCACATATCTGTAAAGGCCAGAACAGTTTCACAACAAGAACACCTACAGTACCATACGCACAACAGAACCGAATTGCAAAGATGTAAACAAAAGAGAATCGAGCTGCCACAATGTTTTAGAAGTTCTGCCTAAATAGGAGGGAGCTAATGCCCGTTATGATATAGCCCAGGGAGCTAAATTCAGAAAAGACAAATGAGAACTGAGTTAATAATTTGTAGAAAGAAGACTGGATGAACAGATTAACGTGACTGTTACAGCCATGTATAATTTTCTTGATAAAACTGACTTAAAACAAATATTTCAGAAGGTTTGTTTTTTCCTGACAACTGAAGTGCTTATTGTGTGCAATCACTGGTCAAACTCAAGGTGAAAATTCATGGAGCTATCAATAAACAGGTAAAGACAGTGGCGAATTAAAGCTGGTGTTGCCAAGGCTGTTTATTGTTGATTATGAGTCAATATCACATGCAAGCTAATACCGAGTGCTCTCTTATGTTAAAGATGTTACTGAAAATACTTTTTTTCACTCAACAAGAACACTAGAAGCTTGTGCCAGATCCAGCACAACTGTGGGCTCTGCTTTGCCAACTTGTTCCAGCTCTGCCCTTCAAAGTCCACTGTTGAAGGTGATGGAGGAGTATCAATCCTCAAGCCTATTTTCAGCCTAAAAGCTTGTAAAGTAACATACCAATTAGTCTCAGTTGCAATGGGAAATAGTGAATCACTGCTACTTCTTGCTGCCTCGTAACTTTGATTTTTGCATTCATTTAAAAAAAGTGAGTCTTAAAGATTTGTGAATGTTTTTGTTGAGAAATCAAATTCAAACTTCTTTTAATTTTTTTGCTTCCTACTTAACCCCTCTAGGTGTAGCACAATCAAGAAAAATTGGCAAGTGTGTTATAGCAAGGTAAACCACCGTTCTGTATCTATGCTTGGGACAGTCTGTCATTTCTCCCAGACATAGCATAATTGATTCCAACACAAAGCAGCACGTTTCTACTCACTGGTTTCTTTAACTTCTTCCGAAAATAGTCATATTTCTGTTTGAACTCCCTGGAATATGGAACTGCCTATCAGAGAGAGAATCATAAATACAGATTATTCCACCTATTTAGCAGTTTGATATTCCAACATTATTTAAACAAAAAAGAAATTTAAAGACATGCTGTCTACATATGTTTGTCATAGGTTCATCTAATAAAATCCACCATGCATGAAGTACAGCAGCCAAAATTTTCCCATTTCTCAGTGTGTAATTTGAGTTAAAAAAGTGTGTAATCTCAGTGTGTAATCTGAGTTAAAAGGTATGAAAACTTTTGACCCAGTTGGTCTGTTTATCAACTACTTACCCTCATTTTCTTCTTTTCAGAACAGAAAAACAGCAAAAACAATTTTTAACACAGACAAAAAAACCTGGAATGTCTTGCTGCCATCCATGTGTCTCATTAGGAAACAATGAGCATTCCATATGATACTGAATTTTTAAAATGACTAGTGTTACTACAGAATATGGATTTGCACAGCTGAAAGTGCTAAGCATTATTAAGTGCTACTCAAAATACACAAAATTGAAAGAATTTTCAAAGAATTCAAAGGCAGGGGAACATCCATAGCTAGAAATTATCTTTTCAGCCCAATGTGAATGAATGTAATTCTTAATAGTTATCAAACTATCATCAAACTATATCAAAACTATTTTGTAAGTTACTTATAATGAAAATATACACCTTCATAATGTCTTTAATCCAGAATCTGAAAGCATTTCATAAACAAATTAACATTATTTTGAACCAAGTACAATTGTGTAATATTTATCTGAATACTCACTCAATGTAGCTGCCTGTGAGTTAATTTTAAGTAACAGCAGCATAACAGAACAATTTTAGAAGTTTTTTTTTTAAAAAAAAGCACAGTGAAGGTTGGTAGAATTACATTAACCAGCAGAGCTGGAAATTGGTTTCTGGCATATGTAAACACTCCTTAGCAAATGCCACAGGTCTCTGAAATATTTATGGGGATTTCCAGATACCTGAAAGGCGTCTCAGGATGATTCTAGGCACACACAAATCAAGGTTCATCAAAGGTTCTCACAAGCTCTGTCATTCAGAGTTTTGAAAGACATTTCTGTTTTAACACCGTGCTTCTCTTTCCTGCTAACATACTGTATGGATAAGCAAGGATTTGACACTAAGATAGACAATTGCCATGTTTGATGTTAATCTGTACGCCACTCACTGACAACTATAGTGGTCAGTAAGATGACAGTGTTCATTTCTGCTACCTGCCTTCATCAGACTCCTTTGCTTCTGCACCTGATAGGAAATGCTTACAAACGTCCAAAAAGGCCAAGCCTTTTAAGGCACCGAGTAGTACCAGACAGAAAGGCAGTCAATTGCATC
Organism: Astur gentilis; assembly: GCF_929443795.1. Classification (NCBI taxonomy): domain Eukaryota; kingdom Metazoa; phylum Chordata; class Aves; order Accipitriformes; family Accipitridae; genus Astur; species Astur gentilis. The sequence goes on along the minus strand of NC_064919.1, from coordinate 89,199,075 downwards.
AGCCATCAAGCAGGAGTACAGATAAGAGCCATCCATACTCCTGATTGCCAGTCCTATGACTGCAACCTACATTATTCAGCCTTCAGATGAAATGGCCATAAAACAAAGTTGTGAGTTAAACTAATGAACAGGAAAATAGGCTGGAAAAGAGATACTATGACAGGTACAGGTCTGGCTCTAACAAATAACTGCTATGTATTTAAGTAAGATTCCTTAATTCTGTGTGGGTTTTTTGACAATTAATTTTTTGAAAGTTGAGTCTTTAATTCTCTGGTTTTTGACACCATACACAACATCAATTTAATCAGGGTTTGGAAAGTGCCTTGAAAAAAAAAGAAGGAAAAAAAAAAAAAAGGCTTCCTGGTCCTGATCATAATATTTTCCAACTACATCCTTACTTTCCTTTGCTCTACTGTTCCTTCAAGATGAAAGAGTAGACCTAGTAAAACAACTAGCTGAACAAATGAAGTGTAACTTCTTGGGAGCAAAAGAATTATTTTGAATTCCACAGGACTGCAAAAGTTACATTCTCTGTTCCTTGACAGCTAAATCACAAATTGCAAAGCTCTGGTTCAAGTTCAGTTTCTGTGTGAAACTGAACTGAGGACTGCGATTTTGGGGAAGGGAAGGTATGGGCTGGTCCTGAAGTAGATTCATTAGGTGAAAGCGGGAGGCACAAAGATTTCTATATGAGTTTTCCCTTGTGGATGATGAGACATGAAAAATTAAAAAAAAAAACAAAACCAACAAAAACCAATAAAGCTAAATAATTTTACTCTGATGATAATATGACTTTACTACAGCCATTAAATAATCTTTCAACGTTTCCATTGTTTAAATGCAATGTGAAATGCAATTTAAGTAGTTCTTTGTTTTTGTCATGGCACCAAAAATACTATTAAAAGCATTAAGATGAATCCTTAATGTTTATATAGCTGTAAAATGGATTTGATCTAGCTTTCTCTTTAAAAAAAGAACAAAGACACAAATAACTGTTATTTACTTAACGGGATCATGATTGACCTTTATAATCTTGAAACACAATTTCCCAGATAGTCCTTCTCATTTATGCCTAACATTTCTGGGGAAATGAACATTAAGGATTTCTATAGCATACTGTGTATTAGTATCTCAAGCATTAAGTTAATGATAAAAGGGCAAATCACTCCAAAAGCAATTATGTTCAAACAAGTGATTATTATTAATCTTATCAATAAACAAGAGCAACTGGAATTACACCATGCAGTAGTTAATCTGCTGTGTCCTGAGACCCTTAAAAATCCCGAGGATTTACCAAAATAAACATCTAGGGTTGGAAGTCTGATCACTCAGAGTACCATAAAATGGCATAAACAACCATAAAAAGATCAAAGAATCACTCCATATATTTGATGTTTTGAAAATTTAATATTAAAGCACGTATTTACTTTTTCTAAGGCTGATATTCTGAAATCTTAGTTTATCTGCAGTTAGTTTTATGTCTCTTAAAACTGATAGACACAATTTTTATCTTTTTTTACACTCTGAATCCACAGTCACAACTCTCCCATATCAAGTGGAAATAGCTTTTTGTTATCCAGAAATCCAAAACTGAATAGCACAGTGTCTCAGCTCAGTACAATTCTGTTGTTGGTAATGACCCAGACAATGAGTAAATATGAACATTTCTCCTATACACATCCCTAAAACCTTACAATCTAGGATTCAGCACAGAGAACTTGGCCTGAAATTCCCAAGATCTTCAGACTTACAATTCAGAGCTGACATGTGCCCTTCACATAGGTTAATATAGAAACATACCACTTGAACACAATGGAGGAATAAAAGGTAAGATGCAAAGATTTAATATTGTTTGTTCCATACTAAGTAATTTATAATATCAGCAAGTGTGGAGAAAGAATAAATCTGAAGATATTTTACACTTACATTATTTTAGATGTAATTTATTTAAAAATCACATTTTTTTCCCTCAATTCATCTGTTTGGATGTCAAAAGTAAGCTAAAGATATCACTCTACTACTTCTGCCCTGGAATTCCATCATCACCATAAGCAGCAAATACAACAAAACCCATATGGAAATCTTGAATTTTTTATTTTTCAGCCAGGGATCACATCAGTAATGGATCTCTTTCAGAAACCACATTGATCATCATCACTTCGTGCAGAAAGCTTTAGGTTGCAGGAGGAGGAGAATGGAACAAATGAGAAATGATGGGTTTGTGTGTGTTTCAGAGCATGAAACACCATTCAGACTATTTAGCTATGCAGCCTCCGAATGGATGGAGCTTCACTCAGAAATAACACAACAATATAAAAAAATTAAAACCAGCTAAACACGAGTTTTTGTCCTGAACAGCATTCTCTTCCTCCCCACTGAAACAGAGGTATCCTGTGATTTACTGTCATATCTACTGATAAAGAATGTTTCCTAGACACTCCAAGGCAGGAGCCAACTTCACATGCTAATGGCTACAAGACAGGAATCATAACTGTACCACTGGAAAAATTCCCAAGCTAAGCAGCTATTGCTAGGAAAGCCTCCAAACCCATCAAATTCAAACCTATTGTCTGACCTGGGGGAATAGTGTGCACAGCACTGTAGTTCCAAATGTTCCAGTAATTCCTAATTAGCCCACTACTGCTTTGGACCACTGGCAGCAGGCTGGAAGGTCCTCAGTGCACTCCAGCCTGTGCGTAACAATACAGGGTCCACAGAGTGGTACAACCATTTGAATGCTGGGGACGAGGCACCAGTTTTGGGGCACCTTGGCAGGCTGTCACAGGATGGCAGCTGCCCCTGCCCTTGCAGACTCACAAAAGCTAGCACCTGAGCCTCCCATGTCTGTCAGGAAAAGGCAACGCAAGGCAGAGGTCCTGCTTCCTGGTCTGCTCATCAGGCAGTGTGACCTGGTCTGAAGAACAGGCATGACCTGCTGCTCGATAATGCCTCCTGCCTATACCAAATGTACATGAGTCACAGCATTTAATGGAAGAAACCCCCATAGCAGTACTTACTGGACCAGTAATTGCTGGATTCTGCAGTCTGGGGTCTTCCCACTGGGTAATTTTATTATCTGTAAATAACAAAAGAAATTATATCATTACTTCTCTGTTAGGACACTGTGAATTTATGTTGGATTTTTTCTCCCTACAACTGTTTTCCCTAACATTTCCACAGCTTAGTATTTCAGGGTTAGAAAATGCTGCATTCACCCATCTACACCAAAACCCCATCACACTGTTTAGTTGAAAACACCCATTCAAAATGTAAAACTACAACAGAATCCAGTGTATTTATACTGCTTTTATTTCAGCGTCTGTAGCAGTAAACATGTTCTATTTGAACATGGTCTTGGATTCAACTCATATTAGAAATACACAGGCTTCATGCCTCAAAGGTAAAGGAACCCAAAAACTTTGTCAAATGACAGGCTGAATTTACTTTTTTGAAATTTTGCATAAAGATAGCCAAAAGGTAATACTTTTAAAAGATAGTTTGTATTTAAATTTGGAGGGAATATCATCTCTTTTCTTTTAAAGAAAAAAGTCCTAGACACTGATTGAACGAGAAGGTTATAGAACCATTAAAAGGGAGGCAAAATTATACAGTTAAAGTATAAAAGATCATTCAGTTTTGACCAAAGGAGATTTTGGCAGTAGCGCGACAGAAACCAGTTCTTTTCATCTACAGTTTTTAAGAGCACCAGGAGGGTGATATGGTAAGATTATACAGGACCATGGTGAAACTCTCCCTGCCTCCAGACAACTGCTCCTCACAAGATTCTGAACACAACAGAATCACAACAAAATGATGACGTTGCAACAATAAGACAATGCTCCAAAAACCAAACTAGATGCCACCTGCAATGGCAAGACTTAAGCCATCCATTTCCTGCACTGAAAGGGTAATAATAATAATAATAATAATAATAATAAATCTGTTTGTTACATACACTGCTTTGCTTTATGAAGTTTTGTAATTGTTAGGTTTGGGAATAAACACATTAAGTTTCAAGAAAATTGTTTTTATGGCTACCGTAGGTAAAAGCAAAGAACCAAACCCACTTATATTAAACCACAAGTATTTTCCACGTTTCTACAGTTGGAAAAGACCTGTAAGTTTTGAGCATCCCAAGCTAGTTTTAAAATGGACTGGGATTTGAAAGGTGACATTCATTAATGTTAACTGAAGAAAATTCAAGAAGTTCACAAGCACATTTCAAGAAATTTGATCCATGAGTTAATTTAATATCAAAATACTATTTTATTTCCCTTTACCCATTAAGTCTATTTAGTGCTTATCGAAATTATGGAGGAAGGCTGTTAGACTGACAGGTCCAGAAACCACATGAGATCCACAGACCAGACCCTGCCATAAAGGCGTGATGCCTAATCTGGTCCTTTTCATCTTGCTTCAACCTGTTCAGTCAAATTTCCTTCTACAAAGTTTACTGGTTTTACACCAATTAATTTCTTATACCTACTTGACACTGACAGCCCCAAATCATACTAGTAATTTTCTACGAAATCAAAGATGATTGAATGGGAAATGACTGCAAGTTTGTAAATTCTTTCTTATAGCCCTACATACTTAAGAGTGTACAAAGATACATGCTATTCCAGGGCTTAAATGCCCCAACAATTAGAAGGGCCTAACATGAACCACTCTGCCTGGAATTGTAGCTCAAGATCCTCTGTCTTATCTGAAGTGAATGTGGATAACAAATTAATTCCTTTTGCAAGACATTTTTTAAAATCTACCATCTCTTTTGAGCCTTCACACAAATACAATACTGTCTTTCCTCATAAACTGGGCTCTAGGGCCTTTGAAGATTCCCTCTTCTCCTCTGTTTCCTTTGGTCCCTTTCTAAATGGTCCACTGTTTTCCTGAAGTTTAGGGCTCCATGCTAGATACAGTATTATCATAGGCAAGACATTACCAGTGCTGATGAGATTAGAAGGATTTCTTCAGGTCTTAAGACACTCCTGTTGATACATCACAGGATAAGTTAACTCGTGTCCAGTTGATGCTATTTTTCATGCCCTTTTCAACCAAAATTCTCTAATTATTACCATTCTGAGTAACACTTTGCAATTCTTATTGAACAGCATCTTCCTTCACACTACAGTGGCAATTTGCCAGACTCATTCTGATTTCTCATCCTGTTCCAGGGAGCACCTCTCACCTCTCCTACCCTGTTGTTTCCTGCTGCACTAATGAGCACAGTCCCCCGATTCATTGTTCAAATCACTAATGAATATATTGATGAATGGGGGATCCAAGACAGACTTTGAGGGGAACCCATTTAATATATCCATCCCTGGCAGTGAACCACGGGTAACTGTTCTAAATATGGTTGGAAAACCTCTGTGTTTTCCTTCATGATACCTTCCAACAGATAGATCGTATTTCCCTATAAGGCTCCTATGAAACGCAGATGCATGCTACAATGAACAGAGAATACTGTTTTATTCATGCATGGTAAATAATGTTAACTTAGCTAGCTAAGGACCAATCATGGAGAACTAGAGACTCTATTTTTTGTTAAAAGATTGACCACTGCTGAAATCAGAACTGTTTACAGTTAAAATCTAAAAATATTATATTTTCAGGCTCCTATGTTACAAGTAATACCTAAATTATTTTAACAGTACTTTGCTTTACTAGTTTATATGGCATGCTTAATAGCAGTTAGTATTGCTCCACAACAGGAAGTTTCTGTGCCTGTTGCATTAGACTTCTTTACAGTTTCTCTCAGGGATGAGAAAAACATTTCAGAAATAGGACAACAGTATCGGATAATTATGCAGAAGAATTACAAAATGAATCTGGGGAACCAGGACATTAATAGTAGCTGAATTTGTCAACATTTTCAACATTTATATTGTATTCTAATAATGAAACTGACTACATTTGTTGCATCTTAACTAATCACTTTAGCAGAGAATGACTGAAATGATGGCCAGTTTATCATGGTAATGGACTACTGAGACTTGCATATTTAGGGCGAGCACAGCTGATTGCACCCATGACTGATTTCAGCCTATGCATGCAAGTTAGCCATGAAACAAGTAAGAGTGAGTCAGCAGGCTCTGTCAGAAACCTATCAATATGGTCAAATGTCATTGCACTTCCTTATTAATACTGTGAAAACAAATGCTACTATTGAGATTGCTCAAGCCAAATCACTGAGCACTGAATGCTGCCTGCAGTCATTCCCTAAATACTGAGCACAATGGAGCTGCAACGTGTCCACTGTAATACCACTGGCACCACCTCTGCTCATGGAGTCCACTTGTAATTGTAGTGGTGTGGCACCAGATTGAGACCAAAAGGATATTTGCTGGAAACAAGCAGCATTATAAAAAAAAATGAAATTCTCTAAACTCCTGTAAAAGCTGTTACATAAAATCTAAAAACACAGATCAAAAGAGGGGCTAGAGAGAGATTTCAGATGCAAATAGATTTAGTTTTATAACAATTATAAACTCCTTGGGGAATTCTAATTAATGTACAACTTTAACATTCCATTTACTTTTAGAGACTAACACATGCTTAAGTAGATTTAGGAGACTGAAAATTTAAAACTCTTTAAAGGTGGTTGAGAGGCCCAACAATTATACAGATATTTTAATTAAGACAGTTTTATTCTGTGATTCTTCAGTGGCAACAGTTTAGAACAATTTGTCATATTTAAGTTTCCAAATATCTGCTGGGAAAAACAATTACAAAAGGTATAAAGAATAATAATTCTGTACTGATGTTTGAAAGAGGTTAATGTGGTGCTTGACGAGTGTGTTATTTCTAATTTTTATTTAAAATTATTTATACAATTTCAAAATTTGTATTACTTTAGAGACAGTCTTTTAATAATGATTTAATAGTGCCATATATTGAACTATGGAAAAGCATCGGAGTCAGTGTTAATGATACTGAAGGAAAAACATAATACTGTCAAGTATGTGTAATAGTTTAAGATTTTAATTCTTTGAGTAGCATATATACCCTCTTCTAATGGTTTTGTGCGTTATCTATTTCTGTGAAGATTATGCCATCAATAGAAATATCTCATTATAAAGTCCAGCTGAAGTCTTAAAAGGAAGAACCACCAACCCAACCTTTCTGGGCTACTTTTTTTTCCAAACAACAACAAAAACTCACACAGTAGTTCTGAGATGCTGTAATAAGACAAGTCTACAATGAAACATCACTTACACTAGAACTTCACTAACAGAACTGAATAATATTAATGGGCTGGGTGCAGTTTAACATGCTATAAATAGGAAATAAGATCAGAAGCAGCACTGCCACAAGACTTTCTTAAAGGAGAGGAAAGAATACTTATCAGTGCTAATTTCTCCACTGCCTATATGTGGAGTTGTGGCTATATGATCTTTTCTCATCTTATTTTCTATTCCTAGTGTATATTTTAATTTATTAAGAGCAAATAAGCCATGGGATCATCAACAACAACAACAACGAATCCAAAATATCAACAAGAACAAAAGAAACCACAAAGAAGAAATGTTAATGCTTCACAAGTCAGAGAGGGACAAAGCTTGATGAGCCAATTAAAAGCAAGCTTTCAGTGAATATACAGTACCGTATGAGGGCACTAAGTCTCTGGTATCAATGTCTCCACATATCAACACCTGGCTTCCTAAATGAAGAGTAAAATTATAAAGCTTTCACTTCTATATTTATTACCTCCCTTTGTCTATTCGCTGTAGTACCGGAGTGCTTACTTACTATGGTCTATATAAAACGTTCTTCCATCCAAATGTATTCTTTCCTCCCAACCAGGCTGGAATTGGGAAATAAAAAAAAAAATTAAAAAAAAGGGAGAAAATAAGTGAAATACCACCACTCTCACACAGCTTGAAGGAATACATTATCCACATCTAAGTAAACTGCCTGATAGATGCTTGTGAGCTAGAAAACACAAAATGATCACAGACGCATTATGTCAAGGCCAAAAATCTAGGAAGATTCAAAGAACTGGCTATTTATACAGGTAACTATCCAATACTGTAAATATTTTTTTAAAGCTTGGAGTGGAGACTTCTTGCATCAGGGTTTATACTTATTTCCTAATTTGAGGAAACGATCACAAAGAATAGATTGTCCCTTATTGGTTAGGTTTGAAAGTTTCTGCTTCTACTGCTGAAATACATGTGGGTTATTTACTTGTAAATATGTAAGCCAAGATCCCATTACAGTGGGACAAGAATGTCTGACCTAGTCGTTAATTCTTCCCTTTCCTTTTCTCATCTTCCAAATGATTATAGTATAGAAAGGAGAATAAATGGCACACTGTTAGTGTATGCAATGCTGTCCGGTCTAGCACTCATTCCACCTGTGTGCTCTACATGAGCTTGACTTCTATAAAATATAGATGAGAAGTAATTTCATTTCAATCTTTTTTGAGAAACTCTTGCTAAATTCTGTAGTCATTCTTGCCTCACTCAAAAATGGTTTAACTGAGTTTAAATCTGTTACTAATTATATATTTCCAGTGATACATGATTTCACTGCATGTTTTATCTCTTGAAATTAACAGAATAAACTCTAAGTTGGCCCTTCAGTTACTCCCATGCAGTGCCTCCTATCTAAGCAATGTGTCCTCGAAGATTAATGCATGCTCCCCACGTATCTGAAGAACTGCAAAAGAACAGCTACTTCCACAGCTGTTTTCTTAAAGACAAACTGCACTACTGCTGTGTTGTAACCAGGAAATGCATCAGAATAAGTATGTTCAGCTGCACGTGGTTTTTGATCTAATCAGTGGTTCAAGATGCTGGCCTGAAAGTAGCCTAGCTTGATTTAAATACAAGGCAACCTTTTTGCTAATCAAGACAAGGGCAGTGAGATTTTAGGATGTTTTAGAGGAGGATGTCTGATCACAGGTGGTAACAGAGATTATCACCCCTCACCAAAGGTAGCATTTGTCACCACTCTTGCCCAAAAGCAGCACTCATTTTGGTATGCTGGCAGAGCTGTTCATCTAAGTAAACTGTAACCCGACTCAGTGAAAATGAGTAGGATTAAAGAGTTGTTATCCAAACTATTTAAAACTAAAATAATTTAATCTGCCACATCATGTAGGGTGGGACAGTAGCCTCTTCTGCTGGCACAGCTCTTTGCAGACAGCCTGTAATATGTGCTGGAGCACTGAGAATGCTGGTGACAATTAGTGGCTTGCTGTCACTAAGGTTTCCAGTGTTGCAAGTACAATTTCAATGGCAATTTCTCAAAAGTATGCTTAGTATATATGAGGCAATGAGCTGAATTAACACTACACCATAAAAATCAGCACCTTAGAAAAAGTGTTAGCTTTCATAGACTAGTCTCTGCCATTACGGATGAAGTTTTTTATAAACAAAGCAAAGGTCTGTATTTGACATGGCTGCGAAAAAGTATTATACATTGGTTACAAGTGTGATGAAATTTCTGATGTTAAAATGATAATTTTCTCTGCAGAATAAGGAAGTTGCTTTGAAAAATCAAAATTTATTTAGATTTCTGAATGCCAATATATGTTGATACATTGATAGACCTCGCTTTGAACAACCTGCTCCATTTTTTCCTAAAGCAACAGGTAATTATCTAAAAGCACATAGTCAAAGATAAAACCAAGGTAAGTTTCTTCAAAGCTCAAAGCTTCAGATAAGCAAAGAAACATGCAATCATTTCAGAAATACTACAGGCTGGCTTCAAAGAGCCTGACCGATTCACAGATCACAATAAAGCTTTTTAGTGCTATATATAAACATAGAGTTAGTATCTTCAGAGAAGTGATGACAGCAACATATGTGTCCACATACAAAATATGACTGCACTAATCAATCAGATCACATAAGATAGCAGGTATATATTAAAATACATGCACATTATCACTTACAGGAAGAGGGCCCAAATCATTAGGGTTTAAAGATGCTTTTGATCTCAAATGCACTGGAAATTTCAGTCGTGGATCCTCCTGTAACAGAAATATGGAACTGTAAACCCAACAGATCAAGTTAGATGTACGTACTAAGTCAAACAGAATTAAAAGAAACCTTTCTACATTACAGTTATTCTTTTATATTTTGAGAATAAAACAAAACATACAAAAGCAACAGAACATTTACTACTGGGATGTGCCATGAACTTTGTTAGGATTCATATACTGAAATTAATTTTTAAATGTTACGAGTTAGGGTGATGTGAGACTTTGACTCCATTAAGTGTGCTATATCCAGAGATATGCTTCAAAAAATACAGCCCTGTTCTTCGGAATGCATGCACTCCTGTAAGTGGCATTTAGATATATATGCACATTTTTGGCTCTAAAAAACATAAGAGAAATAAACCATCCTATCACAAAAAGGCTCAAAAAGGATGAAAATGAGCTCCTTACATTTTTATTAATGCACAGGTGTTATTACATCAATGTCTAAATGAAGCAAAAAGGGGCAAGTAAAATAGGTCACAGAAGAGAAATCTAGACAAAAAATGCTTGAGATTTCCATACACATAATCTACCCAAATGCACCTGGGAACGCCATTAAGAACAATGATTAAAAATACATCATGTAACTAGTGGTCACTGGGAATCTGAACGATGCCTAACAAATTAAAGTGCAACTTGTATTTTCAAGGGTAACGTGAAATGCTGGGTTGTCTCTGACATTTTTTTTCCTAGTGTAATTTTATTCCTTCAATTTATTGACCAAAATTGCAGAATTATTGAAAAATGGATCCTTGTGACATAAAACAAGTAATAAAATGGATTCCATTAACTGAAGATGAACATACATTATATTAATAAAAAAGCAGTGCTAGTCACAGTGAAATACAGTACAGTTACAGACACTCTCAAACTAAACAACAATCCAAATCTCCATTGCAGTATATGCCTCTAAAACCCAAACATGGGGAATTTAAAGGACAATACTTGTATGCAAAGATTTGTGAGTATAAAAAGGTCAAATACAAAATGCAAAACACTATTGCATGGTACATGATGGATAAATGCACCAAAATCTAAGAGGACATTATCAAATAAGTTTCCTTTCTCTGAGTGTAGCAATGGCAGCACTACAGGCATTTCATGAAATTAGCTACTCAAATCTAATGCTACTGTATGCGACTGCGTAGGATTCAGCGAAATTCCTACATCACTTTTATGAAAAGTTAGGCTGACAAATCCCCTCCTTTAAAGACAAGACAAATGCCACAATAAAATGGGGGTTATATAGGCAGGAAAACAAAGACAGGAACATTTAAAAGATGGCAACTGATTTAAAATTCATTATCTAGAATTTCTCTTACCCACGTAGTAGTTTTAGTATTATGATCAATGAAGAAGGGCCTGCCATTGGGTGCTATTCGCATCTCCCAGCCAGGAGGAAGGAAGCTTTGTGCAACTTTGTGTTGTGGTTTAGGAGAGTTGTAAGGTGAGGGCTGTGGAGACTGTGGATTGGAAAGGGTGTCCTTCACCGCTCTGCGCACAGGGGAGTCCTTGATACCCTGAAGAAAATGAAAGATACTAAGATTTGACAAATGTCACTTGATACTGTAAAATGAATAAAACTTGGTTTCACAGCAAATAGTTTTTCATTCCAGATGTAATTCATACTAGAATTAAGTGCTGGTACTGATTTTCTAAAACTTACTTAGCTGAATTCTGCTCTTTATAACATACCAAGCTTTTTGCTGTGAAGGACAGTATTTTAGCACTTCCCTCTGCAATGAGAATGTCCACAGTATTCATGTTTGATTATGTATTTTACTGCAGCTGCCCTGTACTTGTCAGTACTTCATTTTACAAAGTAAAAAAAAAGGATTGCTTTGCGCTTTGTGGTGTAATATATCTTACTTTACAACAAGAGAGTATCCTAAACGTGAGGCGATGTTATCCAATTTTCAATATATTTCTCAACTATAACTTCAGACAAAACAGTTAAATATGAACTTAAAACAAGTTCCTAAAATAAATGGGAGATTTGCAATTACAGATCTTGGACTTTTTTTTTTTTTTAAAAAAGTAAACGATCACAGCTGCAAAACTGCCTCACTGATCAACACCTATTGGTTAAAAATGGAAGTTACATCGTGTGTGTGTGTGGTTTTTTTTAAATTTCACTGGGAAACTGCATGTTTAGATGTCTAAACAGCTTGACAAATTTGATCCAGATTTACTCACCTTTGAAAATACAGACCACCACAATCAGATAACAATACCTAAATACTATGTTTAAATCTTTGCATTTGTACTTTGCAGTTGTTTTCCAAAAACATGCTCTCATTAGCTGATACATGATAATAGTTTGTTTTCTTCTTGTTTGGCTAATTATTAAGATTCAGTAGATCTACGCATGCTTATTTTGGCAATTCTTTAACTTGGCCTACATTTAATTACTTTTTTTTTTTTTTTAAGTATTGCATTAGAAAATGAGGCACCAACATTGATATTTAAAACATTATTCTAGCCTTATTTGTGGCCTGTTTTGAGCTACATTTGGATAGAAAATGCAGTTAGATTACAGTGTTCAAAAGTAGCATTTAAAATATCTTGCCTTAAATAAAAGCTTTCCATATGTCTTGTACACAAAGTTGAATATTTTACAGTAAAATAACCATTTAAACAAAAGAAGTAACTTCTAAAAAGTTAAACTATTTTTTTTTCTCATGATTGTACCATTTTCCGATTTTAATATTAGTAAGTCTACACCTTACCTTTTTAAAAAAATTTAATTCAGAGTTGGGTATAACAAGACAAGTTTGTGCTCTTCAGCACCCTTGTGAGCATTGAACAAACTAACCGCCAAACCGATTAGTTGAATATTCTAATATTCTATATTAGTTGAATAGTGAAGAGAATAATGATGGAATAGGTTATTGCCCTAAAAAGTTAGCTCAAGTTTCAGATGCTTAGTCAGTGACTTCCACCAGCTCACCTGTTTAAAATAGGGAGAGGAACGCCCTTAATGTTTTAGTTTAAGATATTCAGAATCTTTTAATTTACTTAAATTACAGTAAATTTGGTCTTCAAAATTAACAGTGGCAAGGGTAGTTTTAAGCAGTTAATTGTTCAAGGGTTTATCTGAATTACATATACATAGAGATAATTTATTTTAAATATGAACTATAATCACCTCACTACAATCTGTCCAATAATCCTACTTTTGTTTAACAAGTTGCTCAATAGTTTGAATACATTTCAGTATAAGGGACAAAGAATGATGAATGAATTAAATGTTACAATCTTCACTTGATTGTTGGCAAAATTTTGCAGGGGCAAAGGGGACACAAGTAGGAAAGATAAGAGAGAAGGACAAATAAGGTGCCATACTTTAAGTGTGAAGAAGAAATTTTTAAGAACTTGCTCTCCTCAACACAGCCACGTTTAACTAATTCAAGAGTTTTAATCACACTTTCAGAAGTAAAACACACATTGTCTTTGAGTAAGAAGCCACTTAAGTTATTCTTCAGACATGCTTCAGTAAACATCATTCAACAGCAGTCTGAATTACTTTAAAAGATTCTTAAAAGAAATTAAATACCCTTTTGAAAGACAAGGAATATAAAACACAATCACTGTCTTAACTCAAAGATTTTCCAAACTCAATTGCATGTATTATTTTCAAAGTTACCAGCATCAAAATAAATGTTTCAACTTAAGAAAATATTTCTGCTTTATTACACTCATAGCACTTGGAGTCACAACAACGCATTTCAGACATGCATACAGATCATGTTTAGCTGACCAAACCAAATAATCATATATAAAATACATCATTCAATGACCATAAAAGTGAAGTAATATTACTGTACAATATCAAGATCCAGATGGAAAACTGCTAAAGAAAACAGCAATATATTAAGGCAGAATCAATAATAGGGAAAAGCGGCTGTGTTGCATAACTTAAAAGGAAATAAAAAGTTGTAAGGACAACAAAGAATGAGAAGTCAGGGGTAAGTAACCTTTCTTGGCAACAGTGTTTCTCACCTCTAGTGGAGCAGATAAAGTTACTGTTGGTGAACTGAGGCTTCGAGGCCGTCTTATCTGGGGTTCACTTAAATGGTTGCTGCTATTTGCTGTTGACCCGACCATGCCATCTTCTGCAAGCTATTTCAGAAGTAAAACCAACGTAGCAAATTGTCAGAAACACAGTTCATCCAGAGTTAGCACACTTAAAAAATGATGTCATTATTTATTATTACGAAATATTACATATTCTTTCTTGAAGTATTTAATTCCATTGGAAGGGCAAATATTTATATGGTACTCTTAACAGATCAACACAACTTTCAAATTCAATCCTAAGAATGCATTTGCCTCCTTTTATTAGTTCATAAGTACCTCTCTGCAAATTCCTTCCATTGTAGCAATCATCTTAACCTGTACCTTAACACAGTTAAAAGAAGTAACAAAAAAATCCCAGTCATTTCAATTTTTTTATGATTATCCTGAGTTGTCATGACAATGCTTAGGACCTTTTTTTTTTTTTTTAAATTTCAGAGTTCTGAAGAGCTGCTTCAACTGAAATTATACTCAGTACATGCTAAGTGTTTGCCACCTAAATTAAGCATTATAACAGATCTTCATACCTGCATAATGGGCCGTGTCCATGTTGTGGTTCGATTGTTATGATTGACATAGTAAGTACGGCCCTTTGCATCCTTTCTTTCTTCCCAGCCTGAAGGTAAGCCTGGTGTAGTATGTACATAGGCCACTGAAGGCTGTTCAAGCAAGAAATTACTGTATTGTTATTTTATAATAGCTTAAAAAAAAATATTTCATAAGTCTGTTGTTTAAAAAAAGAGGAACTTAACTTACAACATCCTTAAACACAATAAACATACAGAAAAATATGGTTTCTGATTTCATTTAATATAAGCTCTTCTTCATGTACCTTTGAGTCAAATAATTTTTTCTCACAATAGATCTTTTGTTTCCCTTTTGCAGATTCAGGCATCTTGTTCAGAAAACAGTTAAGCTTGTATGCCTTCAAACTTTTTAATTTGTAGATTATGCATAATGACAAAAAGGACCTTTGTGTTTTAATGATTTTTCCTTAAAAAGGTGGATGTTTTTTCCTTTTATTAGTATGGATAAGTAAGAATTGAAGTAACCATGCAGCTGAGTCAAGATCTCCCAGGTTCTGTTCTTTTCTTTATCACAGGGTGTCTTGAATCAGTTGCAAGAAACCACTGTGGGTTTAAAAACCAAAGTTTAACCGTTTTGTTACTAGTTAAAATGTTGCACATTCAGGGTTAGGTGTCCTGAAGACACAAGATACAGCCCAAATTGGAGCCCCAACTTTAGTATGAAAAGATTTTTTTTTTACTAAAAGTTCCAGAAGAAATACACTGTTCTAATGAAAATACATGGATAACGATAATGGTGCCAAAGGCACTAATTGTCATTAAACATGTTATGTCACCATTCAACACAATAGTTATGTCACTGTGTGTTGCTGATATTGTCTTGTGCACTTCCTGTGAGGAAAATATTCGATGCTTAAACCAATTGGACTTTTTTTTCTGGGATGCACAGAGGAGAGGGACCCCCCCCCCCCCCCCCCCCCCCAAAAAAAAAAAAAAAACACCACCCAAAACAATGGCAAAGCTTCTTGAAGAAAAATAGCCTAGACAGCATTTTTAACACTGACCCTGTCAGCATCTGAATACGTACTTTAGAAGGGGAGGATGCCCAGGGAGTTACCATTTTCAGATCATACACTCTACATAAATCTACATTAAGCTTAGCCACTTTCTAGTTTAGGACTCCTCTTCTCTTAAGACATCACTTGCTTGTATAATGGATTAAGAACAGGTATCCTGGCTGTCCATGAAGCAAACAAGAAAATCAGAATACTCAGGTGTTTTTCTCAAGTAATTGATATAAATACTAAGAGCTAGAGAGATACAGGAATTTCTGTCATTCACAGCAGGTAGAAGCAAACTGCAAAACTCTGCAGGACAGTATCTTTGCTCTCTAACGAAGCCCATGTATTAATAATTGCATCAAAGACTCGGCTTGTGCAAGGTGCTTTTCAGTATCCATGTCGGATCTTTGGTTCAATATGCACTTGGTTTAATTATTAATCACATTAAAATATACATTTATACATTAAAATATATATTTATACATTAATTATCAGGAGACTATAATGCTAGAGATTGCTTCACTCTTTCAAAATATCTGCCTTCATAGCAGAAGGATGATGAAACCTAAAGGTCTTCATCACATGACAGAGTAAAGAATAGTGGTTGAACTGCACTGTCTTACCACTTTGTGCAGTGCTTTAATTAATCATCAATAATATTAATTCCTTTAGAAATAGGCAGCTTTGCAATTCGAAGAAAACGAACTGAAACACCTTCATCTAGCAGTCTACTTTTATCATGGCTGTGTTGCAGATGGTCATCTCAGATGTGGGCAAAATTCTCAAAAAAGTTCGCGGCAGAGGCACCTTTCCTTCCTTTAAATTGCTGATATCATTGCCATGATACATGTCTCTGCCTACAGTGGTTTAACTCAGGCTCCCACAGAATGCAGGAAAGAAAAACCTGTATCTACCCCTAGCTCATTGATTTACTCATTCTCTTGATGTGAGGCTGAGACATACTACTCTTTTTGGAGTTTGTGCTAGTGATCAACTCCTCCCAGCAATTATTTTACACCTTTAATAAAAATATCGGCATTGATTCATGTACAAGCAGCCTAAGTGCAGGCAGAAGGGGATCAGCTCTACAGGCAAATTATTTTGGTAAAGATCAATGACTGAAGACTCAGTCCTGCAAAGTAGGAACTCTGTAACTAGTAAAAAGCCATACATGGCTCTGAGCTCTTTAATTTTCACTAGGTGAATGCAAATTGAATTCCATGAACACCTGATATGGATGTTGGAACACAAAGCAGTGCACATGAGTAAGAGATTAAAGATGTTTAAGGAATACCTTTTAAAAATTTTTAGTATGACCTTAAAATAAAACCAAGGGCAGAATCAGCCTTGAAAATTATCAAATACTTTCACATAGGTTAGAAACCAATTGTTAAGCTTTCTAGATTTAGAAAGGAGTCTTCCTGGTAAAGTGACAACTGCACCAATGACCATTCTTGTGATGGAAAAAAGCTAAGTATATTTAACATAAAATTCAGAGATTTTAAACTAAAAATTTGAATCATTTAGTTGTAATAATACAAAATCTATTCACTCTATAATGGCATGCTGCAAATTATCAACTTCAACTGTAAGGATACAGAAACACAAGAAAGATGCTCTAGTTATGCCACCTGATCCTTCCTTTCTCTTTAACACTCTACCAAAATAAATTCAGCTATCAGCAGCGTTTTTCCTTACTATTCATTGTGAGTTAATGCAACCCACGATGCAATCTGCAAAACAGAGTTTGTCCTGCAATCTCCTTTCTGTATGTTAGATACCAGTGTAAAAGATATTCTACCACACAGAGTAGAAACTTGGGAGATCTAGCAAGAGCCTTTTAGCCAAAACCTGAATGCTTTTTAACAACTGTCTTCAGTAAATAGTGTGTGGGGGGAGGAAGTATTATAGTTTAAGGACAAAATGTCATGAGGATGGAGATGCTGGGACACATGATGCATTAATTTATGTTTTGCTTGGACTACTTTTACAATATACCCTTCACAGAGGAATGGTAAAGGTCCTTGGGAACTTAAAAAAAAAAAAAAAAAAAAAAAAATATCCTGAAAAGCAAAGTGGTTAATAACCCCAGATACATTTACCCAAACACGCACTTTACCTACAGTCATCACCTACTTCGTTACACACACTCAAGTAACAAATTTGCTCATCTTCTGTTACCGACCAATATAAAAAGTCACCCATACTGTATCTAGGGCAGATGTAGCATTTTTACAGTTATACATAATATTTAGTGTATCAATTTCTTATGAGCTATCTAAATGCTTAGACTTGGACCCACAGGGGGAAAAGAATCGGGTAACATTAATGTGTATGAATATGCCCTTTAATAGCCTCCTCAGGCCCCAAAGCTTGCTAAGACAAATGACAAATCAACACAGACTCCTTCCTACCTCAGTCACGCTCTAAACCAGACACTCCAGGGCCATGGCAGTAATATCAACTCTCACACAGAACAACAGTAATTAGAGCAATCAGTCAGGATATGCCACTGTTGGGCGTAACTGCTGTTCCTGACTAGGCTCAGCTCCCTGATTGCGTTGGTCATCAGGCTAAAGGGCCAAGCATGGTTACTGCTGCCTTGCCAGTGCAACGTGTCTTTCATTTTCAACAGATTCAAGAGGACAGACAGTCCTGCACTGGGACTATTCCTGAAAAAGCCTCGTGGATTTAAATCATCTCATATGTAGGAGGGCACAGAACTCAGTGCCTGTTGCTTGTAAGGAACTTAACTAAGCCAGTTATAAAAAGGAGCATCATCACTTCTTAAGATGCCACGGCATCCCATTTTTGTGCAGTCCGCCCCGGTGCCTCTGTCTTAGGCATGCTCCCAGCATGCTGGCAGAATCATGCTTCTTTAGGGACTGAGGCTGAAGAACATCTAATTTGTGGGTCCCAGTCCAGTGAGGGGTTTTGTAGGGATTCTGAAAGCAAAACTAAAGTGACCCAGAAACTTTTACTATTGAAAGACTGCACATCTACAAACTTTAGGTTCCTAAAGGACAAAGAGAATGACAACCTTTGAAGATACTGCTTTTGGATTTAAATGCATGAATCCTAATTTAAGACTTAAGTCCTCTACAGATTTGTGTTTCAGAGTATAAATGCATGCTGAACAAAGACAAAGTGTGGGGGTAAGGTCCCATTAGTAAGCTGCAATATAATTGGGTAAAACATCTATGATATAGCTGTATTAATTATGAGTCGGTGAAGTCTGAACTCACTTGCAGAAAAATATTAATATTTTGTCCTAAAAAGTATAATCAAGACAAGATGCTTTGCCAACAAAAGACCTGTACACTACAGTTCAATATAGCACACGTTTTAACTAATGATTAACAAGTCAAGCAGGTTTTGCAATGACACAAAAAAAATTTGCTGTTTGCAGGAACAAATACAAAATCCTCTGATTCTAAAATTCAAAACCAGTAAATATGTAAATATAGACAGTATTACAGAATGATGCATCAACAGCCAAATTAAGATCTGACATCACCACATATAAATAGGAAACACACCAAAATTAAATTATATTTATTTCCCTGAAACATATTATCTAGGAGCGCATATATTCATAAAAGCTATTTATGACAGTTACTGTAAAATGATTTCCATAAAATAACTTGCTTCAGACTGACATTTAATCAGGTTAAATAAGAATGGGATGTTTCTGACAAAGTCCAATATAAATTAAAACCACCCTCCTTGTATTACACTTCCCGAAAAGCCCTTCCAGAATTTTTGTAAGGATGATCAAATTAAAAATTCAGCCTTGGACCGCTGAACAACTACTAGAACACGAAAACTGGCATTAAATAAAACCACTAAGAACTATATGACACATCACTGTATCTCCACAGTTCTCAAATTAAGATCAACTTTAAGAATTAAAATTAATTAGTGTAATGGAGAGTAAGGGAAGACAGATGCAAGCTAAAAACCAGCTACATGTATACTGATTTGATGTCTCTAACCGCTGATTCTTTCAGTATCAGTTTTTAATGAATTAGGTATTTTATCTCTCATTTTTTAGAAGACTATGGTATTTCCTTAGTGCATAGCTTAAAACTTAGTGGCATATCCACATCATTAAAACATGCTAGTATTTGAGTGAAATCGCAGTTTTTTGAGAGATTTTGAGAAAATTTGAAACAACAAAAAAATACATCTATTGATTCAGTGGCTGTATTTCATTCAACATGCTGCTGCTTTGTGAAAAGAAGTTCCTTACTGTACAAGACCTATATCTACCCACATTTTATTTAGAGATAGTGCTTGATAAAGAGTATTATTACCGTTGGTTCCTCACCACCTGTGACAGTTGAAGAACGAGCTCTCCTAGATGGGCCACTCTGCTGTTAAATGATAATTAATGTTACAGATAAGTATATTTAGTGATGAAGGTCACAGATTACTGTCACATCTTTAGGAGTAAGTAATCAGAGACACTCAAATTTATTAAACGAGCGCAATTAGATGGGAAATAGTGTTTAAGATAATAGCAAAAAAATTGAGTCATCAATCACTGATGACCAAGTCAGAATCTCATACAATAACCACCAAGGGAACTAATTTCAAGAGTTCTTGTATCCATTTCTATATGTTCAGTACTGCCAATGATAATAATAAGAACATTTATTCTAAAGGTAACATGATCCCCAACCCCCCAACAAATTTTCCATGTTCTGCCCATAAACATGGTATTTAAAAACAAAATTGATACATTCTGGTCATCAATGAGTGCACAAAAGTCAGATGAAAAAGATGGAACTTATAGTATGAATTTTCAGTAAGGATTAATACAGTCAAGGAGAGCGCTGTATTTAGAAAGAAAGTATGTATTTAGTTGCTAGAAGATAAATTATCATTAGCTCAGCAAGGATTAAATATGGTTAAGATCAGGTAATATCCTTCTTTTAGAGCAATGCTTTCAATTCTGCTGTTTTGAACACCTGCTAATGAAACGAGTGTTCTACAATAATAAAGTAAATGACACATCACAATCCCAATCTGACTACACCAGTTAAAGAAACCCAGACTCCATAAAGTGATATTAAATAAAGCAGAACACCTCTGGAACAGACTGCATTCGAAGTCAACTTTGTCTAGTAGAGAGAGAAGACAGTTAAGGCTGTCTTACCACACTATTGTTTACCCAGAAGAGAAAGTAAAAAGATAATACTTCAGAAGCAGTTCTTTCAACAGCAGCTATTACATGCATCTGTAAGCAGCAAATGTAGATACACTAAAGAACTTCTAGAACTTGTGAAAAAATTAAACTGAGAGAAAAACACTATGGTTATTGTAAATGTCTGCCCAATAGCAAGAGAAAGAATGAGCAGAGACATCAGCGTCAATAACAAACTTACACTCTATTTATCAACATTTCCATAAAAAGATACACAAATTTACTATTTGTAGATTCATATGTAATATATTTCTCATAAAAAACTGGGGAAAAAATCCTGGAAGAAAAGTATCATTTTTTTAAGTATTAAATTATTTTGAAAATCTGAACAGTGTTATTCAAAAGCATATCTTGCACAATCCTATTTTAAGTAGTCTCTCTACAGCCTACCACTTTTGCAATCCTCATACTAGGGTTGTAGGACAAAATATGTAGAACTTTCTATCAATCTGATCAAAGTTGTGCATGGTTATCACGTGAAAGAGAACCTTTTTTTTAAAAAAACATCTTTGTACCTTTTTCTGCTTGAAGAATCTACGTAGATAAAATTGCAGAAGTTGCTTACCTAAATCACTTAGATTAAAAAACCACAACAGATGCAATTCTCTTCAGCTCTATCATGTGAGGACTATCACAAAAAGGCTCCTTTCAACTACAACTATGTAAAACACCAATCCTTTTTAACGTTATACAGATTTATATATTCCAAGTAAAATCAATTTATGGGACACAAAAATATACCTGATAAGAGAGTCCTACATCTCTACAGTTTCAAGTATAGATGGTGCTCCTGCTCTCTCCCACCCCAGCTGAAAACACCCCTTTGAGGATTTTCTCTCTCCACTGACTATATATCTGAAGTGTAGTAACCTAAATTTCAATGTTAGATAACTAAAGTTAGTGTGACTATGCTCTCAGTCTCAAAACATTCTCTCTCATGAATGTCCTCCTTTTAGTTGCTGACCATGATGATATTAATTTGGTATCCATTACTATTTGGGATAGTCATAGGCCCATACTGGTTACTGATCTATATCTGACTAGAACTGACCTAAAAAAAGATATTATTCAGAATCAGAGAGTGTTCAAACAAAAAGAAAGAAACAGAAGTTAGCTTTGGTTTACCAAGGATAATTGAGACTGTTCAGCAACGGTGTCTGTTACACTGCAAGATCTTAATCTTGAAGAGGGATCTCTTTGCTGGAAAAAAAAAAAAGAAAAAAGAAAGAAAGATGTCTTTAAGTTAAGATGTCTTAAAACATGGGGTTTTATTCAGTAATTTTACTTTTCTCCCATTTAATCCAAACCCCTAAAAAATAATATTTATGTTGCCATGCCTTTAGTTTTAATACCTCTACAGAAACATGGCAAGCAATGAAATATCTGAATTCTCAGCATTCCATCCTGGACTGTTTCAAATTAACTGAGAAAAGGAAATTACATGGATACACATCTTGTACTCCTCTTCAGCATCCAAGTTACAATGTTTTATTGACCTAATCTAAGAGAATAGGATAGGCCATCCCATCTGGGAAAACATACAGGAAAACTAACAGTTGTGGAAACAACAGTAAAGGGGAAGATTAACTAAAGACATAATGGGACATGAGAATGCCACAGACCTTTTGAACAACTATTTTCAAATATCTTTGGAAGACATTTTGGAGAACCTGGAGGGAACATAAGCAGCTTAAGGAAACTGTACAACTTCTGGCTGAATACTGGCAATGTAGTCCTTGAAATATCAATAGGCTCGAGATAACAAATTTCTACATATGGCTTACTGCGCCAGTTAACCCCTATATTCATTACTTGCACAGGGGCATGACAGGATGCCAATCCTACACAGGGGATTATTATGTAGTTCTCGTGTCTACGACACCCTTAGTCTCTGGCTGGGAAAGCAGCAAGTTCTGCAGAACTTTCACTAGGATTACAGCCACAGTGGGAGCCTTGCTGAGATCATCTGTTGGCATATTAAGAAATTACCAAATTTGCATCTTAGTACATGATGCTTAGCTTATTCTTCAGTAATAACATTAAGACAGCTTTAAAGTTTACTGTTTAACAAATGGCAGAGAAGGGCTCAGAAGTTTACTGGCTGGAGTTAATCCAGAAATTTCACACAAAACCAAACTAATTGCTAGAGATAGAACTCTATATTCCAATGATCATTAGGGCACCTATAAATATAAATCTTCTGTAAACAATTAGTATTTACTTCTATTTTACCAGGTGGTGGCATATACAATTTCTCTGTTGATGGAGACCCTTCATATATTTTGTAAAAAAGGGCAAATTATGATAGAAAAAAGATGTGATTTTTTTTCCCCTACTATCATAAAAACAGAGGCAGAATGCAGCAGTATTACACCACGTCAAAATACTAACTCCAGGAATTCTGGTTTGAAATTGGTGAGGATCAGATGAATTGCTATTAATTTCTTTGGAAAAGTCAAATAGAAAGGGCAACGCTTACATTAAAAATCCTCTGTCCCACATGATTTTTTAAGTGTAAGTGATGGGAAACCTTAGCATAAAAGCAGGCCAATTTGTCTGGCAAGAAAAAATTTTAAGATGGATGGAAAAAAAAATCTTAGCAATTAAGCTAAGAACATTGTTTCTTAGACAAAAATTAAGCAGATGACATTTCTCTTAAAAACAGACATTGCAATGAAAACTGTAGCTGTAATACAGCTCTTCAGGGAGTGAATGCTCCACCTTGGTTTTCATATACTTCATGGTGAAATCCACAGATGGCATGCATTATTGACAAAAATTAGGCATTAAAAAATAAATCCAAAATCAAATACTACGGATAAGACCTCAAAGTCTTAAAAAATTATTTACTTAAAAATTTACAGTATTCCTTTTAAAAAAAAGAAGTCTTAATTTTCCTCTGCCTTCTCGTTTTTAAACTTCCGAAGAACATCCTTCATGATCATGAATTAGAAACAAAAAAAGCCCTAAAAAAAAAAGCAGATATGCTAGCATGTCTGCTTGATACTAAAATGCAATTCTTCACAATCCTCTGAGATTTATCAAAAATAAGGTGGTAAAGCACAGTGGTGTCAAGTGACTGAATTCCATTCCATATGGGACATGGTCAGATTATAAAGGGACAACACCCAAGAAATGACAAGGATCAATAATTACATTTTCCACTTGCTACAGCATTGTTTTTGAGACTCACAGCCACAAAGGCTTTTTCATATCCCAAAATTACAAGGAAGACCACTAAAGATAATTTCAGCTTTTTCTTCTTGATAACAAGATGTTAGCTATCCAATTAAAAAAATGTTTCCGAAGGCACTAATGTGCCACACTAATATTCTTTATATTTAAGAAGGAACTAATGTTCTGCCTACATCAGTGAGCAACCATTGCCCTGTAGAATTAATACCTGTTCTACAAGGTGTAGCCCAACATAAGACATATGTCAGTATTACAGTAATTTTGAAATATCCCCATAGCTGGTACCAAGACATCTAGAAGGCACTAGGCATAGCATCAGCAACCTTTTCTTGTTACTCTCATAAGAAATCCCATATAACAAAAAAACCCAAAAAACCAACAAATACTGTAGTCATGAGAGCTGGCAACAAAGCAAGCCATGTATAGAATATTTCAGTTGGGAGGGACCTACAAAGATCATCTCGTCCAACTGCCTGACCACTTCAGGGCCGACCAGTATTCAGTAAAATACAGTATTCCTACATATTCAATAAAATCAGTCAAATAGCATTTCACTTCAAATGCATTTTCTCACAGTTTTTCTGTGTGGTTTGACTGAGGTTTTAAGTTCCATGTAGAGAAACAAGCCCTGGGTAATTCTTAAACTTATTATTTTGCATAATTGGTACCTCATCTTTAATCAAAGAGTAACTAGCATTACCCTTTTTTGGGTATTAATGGTACGAGTATGAATGCACTAATAAACAAGCAAATGACCTAGCCTATTTATAACCACTCACATGGGCACCCTTATGTACCACTGAAAGATAACGAAGCAACACTATGAAGCAAACTATTTGAAAGACATATCAGAAACTCCAACTCTTACTTGAAAACGCCAGTCCTAAGAGCACATTCTGTTAAAAGATCAGTGTTTACAAAAAAAAAAAAAAGAAAAAAGAAAAAAAGAAAAAAGAAAAAAAGAAAAAAAGAAAAAAAGAAAAAAAGAAAAAAAGAAAAAAAGAAAAAAAGAAAAAAAGAAAAAAAGAAAAAAAGAAAAAAAGAAAAAAAGAAAAAAGAAAAAAAGAAAAAAAGAAAAAAAGAAAAAAGAAAAAAAGAAAAAAAGAAAAAAGAAAAAAGAAAAAAGAAAAAAGAAAAAAGAAAAAAGAAAAAAGAAAAAAAGAAAAAAAGAAAAAAAGAAAAAAAGAAAAAAAGAAAAAAAGAAAAAAAGAAAAAAAGAAAAAAAGAAAAAAAGAAAAAAAGAAAAAAAGATGGAATTCGTGCTTCTGCGTTACATTAATGTGAAAGGATTTGTCTGACAAATGTGCTGACCAGCAAGTCTGAAGTGTTTTCTGGCATTACATAGATAGATGAGGAGAGTGACAAAATACTTTACAATCACTCCTCAACTATCTGTTGGCAATTTAGCCGTGTTGCAGATGAACTATGTATGGATGTAGAGACATTGGAGCTGTCTCTGTGTAAAACAAAGGTCAGGCTGGATATACTAGGCATGCTGTTGGGGAAATGCAACTGTAAGGGCTTCTAGTTTCAGCCTACAACCTGGAGATCTGAGCCAGCTTTATGTAAAGCCAGCTTAGAGCTGGTGGGTTTGGGAAAAGCCCTGGAACCAAGCTTCCTCCATGTAAAGTCATGAAGCTGATCTCACAAGCCTTCGGGAATCTGGATCAAGAGGAAATGTCATGTGGACATACCTGAGCACATGGATTATAGCTTGTGTTCAGCTGGAAGTGCCAAACATTTCCTGCCTACCTGGCTCAATCCAAATGAAGCTCTTGGATGCCTCTGTACTGTGCTTGTCAGCCTCCAAATTGGGAGGATTCATTACCCCAGGGTAAGCACTGTTCATTCACATGGAAGCAGCTCAGACTCAAGTGCTGGATCAGGCCAGTGAGCTCTCACAGAGGCCAGAGCTGTTGGAAGCACAGTTTAGAGACATGAGCTGCCTTGACAAATATGCTGGGGCTACACACTAAACACTGCTGACCCACTCACTCTGTATGCAGACTTCTGGGTGCCTCAGCAAGGCATCTTAAAAGTAATTTCACTGTCTGTTTTTTCCTGTTACTTTAAGCACCCCAACACTCTTATACTGGATAATGCATAGTAACAGAGATTTTAAATGCTTTGACAATTTCTTACTTTGCAAGTGTGGCCTGAGGATAATTTTTATTGCACTGATAAGAAATATGCTATTACTTAATAGCTCATAAAAGAGCTAGTTTGTATAAGAATATCATTATTGAATTATTTTGAATAAGATAACCTTGCAGCTATAAAATTTATTTATTATTGTTAGTGTAAAAACACATATAGGCCCTGATCTTGCCACTGAAACAATCTGATTAACCTCCTGCCCTCCAAGTGAAGGTCTACTAAAATCTGCAGTTATCTACAAAAGCACAAGTGACTTTTTATGCAGATGGTTAGCCATCAGAACTATGATTTGCTAACTAACCCCTAGATAACATTCAATCAATATAAGACACCTATTGCATAGGCTCTTTGTGAAAAACTTGCACTTAATCAAGATTCTATTTAATCAGAACAAGAGTAAATACAATTTCTTATCTCTTGAATTGCAAAGGTACCTTGATGGCATATACCAAGAATAAAAAAAAAAAGAATATATCACAGCATGATATTCTGTTTAATACTTACAACTGTTTTCTTAATCAAAGAGACATAAGACATTCCCCCACTTCCAAATGAATTATCCTTAATTTTTATGGTACCATCAGTCTAACAAAGTAATTGGTAACACAAATATAGAGAACATTTTTTGGTTTTACCTCAAGTAAGCTCTTATGGTGAGAGACAAATTTTTTCCAGACTAGCCATTTACAAACTTGTGGAGGATTTCACCAGAACTACCTACTTCCAATTCTAATCCTTTGTTTGTCTTACAATAGTTGATCCAGTAAACTATGAGGTCTTTATAAAATCCTAATATAAGAAAGCACATGCTTTAATTTTAACATGTATAGTTAAAATACTGAACTTAAGAAAAATTACCATGTCGTAAAATGGATGATGATAGCTTGATACTCTCTAGTATTACCTATTTTGTTTCACTGAACGTATAACAGTAGTAGAGTCAGAAGTTAAACTCACACAAAAGAAAACATTAAATGTAAACTGAGGAATTCTGTTCAAGGCAGTTTGCTTTATGGTGCAATTATGATGCATTTTTTGGAAGATAATTTTTGGAAGGTAATTTTTACTTTATGCTCAGATTATGACTGTGATTATGTATGATTCAGATTATGTTAAATTAACAGACGATTACAGTAATAGTTTTATATGGAAAGAGCAGCATGTAACGTACAATCAAAGAGCTGAGTTGTTCCCCATTGGAATCAGGAGTGACCTGAAGTCTTCTGCTCAGTTCCTCAGATAGCTCCTGAGGACTGGTACGGGATACTGGAGATGCAGGAGGGGGTGGCAAGGACAAGCTTAAGGAATCTCCACTTGCACTTGCCTCCTCTGAAATGGTTTCCCAAGGCTAACAGAAGAGAAAAAACTATGTTAAGGATTTATAAAGACAGACTGAGATTCTTTCCCTTTGCCTTCTACGTGACCACCTCATTGTGACAAACACAGGTGTGATAATCAGCCTCAATCTTTAAAAAAATAAACCAGTCCCTAGAACACACAAACGTTCTACTCTGTGTAAAGTAGTCACACAGGGAAAAATGTTTTTCATACTGGCTTCAGAACGGTCTTCATGTTGATGATGACACAGTGCTTTATGATTCAACACAGAAAATGATGTAGATGACAAGGTGCATGAAGAAGAACTCCCATTAAATAAATTGCATTTGAAATTTTGTTCAAAATGTAACTAATTTTGCACTCTTACTTAAAACTTTTAAGAAACAATTGTTAATTTTAATTTAGAATAGAATGCATAATAGAAAGTACTCATTAGAATCTGCAAATCAAATACTAACAGGTGATGACTGCAACAATAGTTTAAGCATTTATTTGTTGCTCTGATAACATTTAGTGACCCAAAGCTAGCTTTCACAAAGAATTTTGTCTGTGATTCACATAATAAAATACTCCTTAAAGTTGAATGGGATTAGATTTGCACAAACTCTCACTTAGGCCTACAAATATCTACCAAACTTAATTTATTTAGTCTAGCTATAAATTAAACAAACACTCACCCTGATTAATAAGAGTAATAAGAAATCTAACTAAAAGAAAGTATTTTGGGGAAAAAAACCAATAGCTGCTCTTTCCTCTAAATCAAGAAACTAAAGAAAATTGAACTACATGGCAGTTCTGGCCAGTATTTTTCCCTTCTTTTCACAACTTATTCCACTGTTATTCAAAGCACAGTATTGAAAGTGTTTCTATTAACATATATATAACAAGCAGTGCTTGGAATTATAAATGTTTCTCCCAGCATTTGCATAGTATTTAATATTGTGCCTACATTATCAGGCACCCACAAATGCATGGGACCTTGAAAGTATAGCTCTGTTTAGGATTTTTATTGTGTCACGGGTGTTTTACTAAGGCAATTTCCACAAACACCACGTAAAAACACGACTCTTTATGTTGTACAGTAATTAGCTTACAAATGAGAAACACATCAGCTTGAAGTTTAGTCAAATTCTTAAACCCAAGACCTTTACATACCTCAGGAATGTCTCCACTCTCCATAGGTTCTGGTTCCAAATCCTCACTAATGTGTCTCCGAGAGCGGAACCGCCTATGGGCTGCTTCTTGGTTTATTTGTCTGATGTTGTTATCTGAATCAGATCCCACATCACTGGATAGCAGGGAAATAAAAGCATGTGAAGGAGAAAATAACAAGAAAATAACGAATGTTAAACTAAAACACTTCTTTTGACCATTGCTTCCAAAACCTCATTAGTGCTTTTGTTTATAAAAATCATTATTCTTGCATGTCAGACTTCATAAACAGAAGATGGCTTAATCCCTCAGTCCAAAGAAAATAAAACTGCACTTCACAACTGTCATAGAATACCAGGTTGGAAGGGACCTCAAGGATCATCTGGTCCAACCTTTTTCGGCAAAAGCACAGCCTAGACAAGATGGCCCAGCACCCTGTCCAGCCCAAACTTAAAAGCATCCAATGCTGGGGAATCCACGACTTCCCTGGGGAGATTATTCCAATGGCTGATTGTTCTCACTGTGAAAAGTTTTCGTGTGTCCAGTACAAGAATTAACTTGTACTTGTCAAGTAACAGTGGAAATTAATGTTTTTTATACATCACAGTTGGCTGAGCAGAAATGGAAGTCCACACTCAAATATACTAATCCATCACTACTCATTCTTTCCTGTGATGACCAGAATCATTCCTGACACAGGGATTTTACCTTTGCCCCTATCTTTACGTCAATTACTGTTTTCCTTTTTGTGACAGCCAAAGCAAATGCAAGCTGTTGCAGCATGGATAACTTTTTGAACTGGCTGCATCCACTAGCTTGGCTCACACCGGCAGCGGTGGAAATGGAAAATACCCCAGATCCCTTGATGGAGACTGCCTGGCTTGTGGGACTTCTCAATGTGCACAACTAGGTATAAATCTCTATTTCAGTACTGAATGGGCACATGTTAGAAGGCAATATTGTATTTGAACCTCTCCTTCAGGATGAGGGACTGTAACCTTGAAAGATGGTTATGTTCAGGAAAAACTTCTTTATGCAATCATTTTATCATTGCACATTTTAAAGAACTATGAGAAATGAGCTACTGTCATGTTCCAACTGCAGACATGGACTGTGCAGCAGTCAATGATCTTCCTTGATGATCAACTTAGTGTCTGAGTTACTGGCCTGAAAGTGAGAGGTTATGTATCCTACTTTCAACCTCATGAGACATTCCGCTCCTAGTGGTTTCATAAATTCAGAGAATTTAAAGGGTAAACAGCATCATTTTAAAGTCTTCACTCTTCACCAAGACTAGTGTCATGCATAAAGTTTATCAGTAGTAATTATGCATTTGTTTCCAAACTACCTGTGATGATACCTAGCTAAAAGCGAACCCCTGAGGCCTTCATTTTATACAGCCATCTGATGATGATGCTTTCTAGTGTTGATTACTTTTTTGGTACTTGCCAGTCAAACATTTCTGAATCCATGTACTCTTTACTTCATTTAGGATAATCAGATTACAAGGAGGTTCTAAATAAAATAATTTATAAAACCTGCTTTTTTATAGACACTTATTGACCATTGCCAATCATAAACGATAGCAGTTGATGAGATTTACTTGACAAAATACACATTGCTTAGTAAATAGCTCAAATAGTTCAATAGTATGTTCAAAACATACATAACAAAATTTAATTCAATTCTAACTACGGTAAACGCATTATACAAGAAGAAAGAGTGCCTTAAATAAGGACAACAAACATTTGCATAATTTAGCTATGATTATGAATATTCAAGAAAGAATAACCATTACTGTTGTAATAAGCAATAGTGGAAGAATAGTTGCTACATAAAAATAATGCAAGATGTTTAACTAATACATGATTTCAGTATAACTCTTAATATTGTAAATCATACATACTTTTCAAAATGTAATCTTGCCACAGCTTTGTAAATCTAATCGTAAGAAATATATAATGAAGGCTTGAACAGGAACTCCACATTGTTACAACCGGTGTACATAGGTAATGCAGTCCATACACTGAATAACAATCAGGATCTCCTCAAGTTAATCAGTTTAACTTAATTAAAACTCAAGAGTTGACTTTTTTTTTCCTTACCTTTTCAACATTCTCTATAGAAGCAAGTAATTTATTCCTGTTAAATTACTTACTGAAAAATTCCACATCTGTCTCCCAATATTCTAAGGTATGTTCTTAATGCACTGACTTCCCTCCCACTCCTTCAGATTTCCTAGAATTTCCCAGAATACCTATGTGTATATGTGATTTGCTGGGGGTGGGGAAGTCTCGATCATTCTCAATAAAAAAAAAATATATATATATAAAAAAAAAAAGATGTTTCCTTTTTAACTGAAGATATTCAGACTTTCGTTCTCAATTTACTAGCACATCTGTGAAAACTTTTCCATTAATATAGTTTCAGGTACGTAGCACAGAACCAAAATCATGATTAATCTGTTACCGAAAAGAATAGTGTGCCTTCATAAACTCCTTAGTAAAAGTCTTGCTTAAAGACTTTTTCCAGCCTTAAATTTGTAAATTTAAAATGATTAGGTTGGAAAAAAATCACTACCCTTATTGATAATTTTGCACACATCCACAAAACATTGCACTGCATTGCCACTTACATTAAACTTGGTCGATGCCACTGAGTAGTCCTATTGTTATGGTTGACGTAGTAAGTCCGCCCCAGGTTGTCCACCTTTTCTTCCCATCCAGGAGGCAGCGGAGGAGGTGGTAACTCCTCCTGACGTTGAGATGTGGAGTCATTGGAATCAACCACATCCCATCCATGCTTCAGAATGAAGGAAAAAAAAAATTTCTTAAAATTTTAAAGTTCAAGTTAAAGAGAAGTTATTTAATTGTTTCTTACATTAGCCTATAGGTGCAGATTCTGAAAGTTTTCCAAAGAGAAGTTCAAAATTACTTGAATGTAAACCATATAGAAATAGAATAAAATCTGTGGTTACAGTGTGTACCTCATTTCAATGACAAAAAAACCCCTAAAATCCCATCAGTGTATTACAACAGGGATTCCCAAATGTATTTGGGTGGTTGCTTGTTCTAGTGGTGGCTAGGTGCAGATTCCCAGTGAAGAAGTCAAAGAGATCCAGCTGCTAACTTTTGAACTCAGAGATGTATGGCTTGGGATGAGAGCCCTCATTCTCAAGTTACAGATGACTGTTACACGCTATTAGTAAGGCAAACTTGGGCTGACATTCACTTTGTCAGCCGTAATTGCATCTAATTCTTAAAATAGATGATGGCTGATAAGAGTGCTGAGAAGTCTTTAAACCTGCTGTGCTTGCATGAGCTTTATTCTCTGCAAAGTCAATGCTGCTGAGGAAATAAAGAAAAATGTTATAACACCTATTTCGAAATGGCCTCTGAAGAAGAGGTACCTAATATAGACCATTATGCCTATAAATTAATTGCACAGACTCTCTGAATTCTTCTACTTGGCATGACTTCCACTTCTACTTGCTCACAAACTGAGACAGACAAACTTTAGAATTCACTATGGCAGCTGAAATCCTTTGAAATACTTGAAATGGTTGAGAAAACAGTTATGTTTTTTTAAAAAAAAAAAAAAAAAAAAAGCTGGAGCAGGGGAAAAGAGTAAGCTGCTACTAACACTGCTACCAGGTTTTTATCTTTCAAGGTGCAACTTCTTCTACAATTGTACTTCAATCTCTAATAACTTGAATGCTTCCACAAGCATTAAGCCTTACCTCAGATTCGTCCCTTTGATCACTGTTTTCTTCTTCTTGGCCACCATTTTTAGGCAAATAAGCCATCTTCAGTCTCAAGAAACCCTTTACACGAGATTTGTGGC
The DNA here is from genome assembly GCF_929443795.1 of Astur gentilis. Taxonomy (NCBI): domain Eukaryota; kingdom Metazoa; phylum Chordata; class Aves; order Accipitriformes; family Accipitridae; genus Astur; species Astur gentilis. The sequence goes on along the minus strand of NC_064919.1, from coordinate 89,166,522 downwards.
TAGAAGACAAGGAGGTACATTTCATTGAACAACCCTTAAATAGTTGCAAATAACAAACCTTAGAGTAAGAAATGTTTTAAAATACAAAGGTCTTCCCCCTCACCTTCTTGGTCTGAGAAGGAAATCCTTAAATGTGTATGGCCTTTCCATGGTTGGGTCTTCAGTCTATAAGCATTTAAGAAAATGGCAAATTAAAGAGCTTTCCCACAAGTACAGAGACATATAAAGAACGTTCACATCACAGATGCAGTAGAAATGCTAGAGAAGATGTTTACACGACAAAGTTAGAGCAGGCAGACCTCTAGACCAGTGTGTTACGGCTCGCTGTTAATACCCAGCTGCAGCAGCACTCCACTAGGTGTCACTAGAAATACCAGTGATGGGCTGAACCATCATCTGTAAGCGATCCCAACCTTCACAACTCGGAAAAAGGTGGAAAAGACCAACTGAACAGACCCCTTCCAACTTCTTCCAGTCATCCAACAGCAGAAAAGGCTGCATTTATTTCGAAGCAGTATTTTTTCTGCACATTAGAAAGCGATGAAATAAAACTCCTCCTGAGTTGGCTTTCATTTTTTATTTCAAAGCAGTTGAGGCTTTCAAAAATAACTAAGACTTTGAAATCGTTCATGACATACATAAATAATATTATCAAGCTGACAGATTACATCTTCCGATTTCCATTTAATTGTAGGTTTCATAAAGCCTTAAATCTTGCAAACTTTCTAGTACATGAGAGTTTCAGCTTTCTTATCAAATAAGTTACATCCTTCATGTCTGCGAGAACACAGATGCTATAGGTACAAAACTAGGAATTTAAAAATGACAAGGTAAATGAGAGAACCAGAAATTCGTATACATACTTCATCTGTTGATTGTTTGGGGTACTTTATTCTAACCGATCGTACGATTTGGGCTGACAAAATTGGAAGCATGAACTGTGTTACACTGAAAGAGTAAGCACATTATCATACACACTCCGGTAAGACTACAGATCTCGTACCTCAGATTAACACCAAACTTTCTCAAAATGAGCACAAGTTAGTGGGTACTCCTCAGAATTTTTCGCCTACCTGGCTGAACTCTTATTCTGCAAGGCATTTCCTGCCTTGAGTGTCCACTTAATCTGTGAGAGACAGATTTCCCATTTTTTTCGGAGACAGCAGATTTTAACCAAATCAACAGGACATCAAAGCATGCATGATTAAGTAAGTAAGTACTGCTTAAGTACTGCTTTCTAGTACTCAACGGTAAGTACCGTACATAAAATAAGAAGCTGTGTATTTTAACCAAATTTTGTAGATAGTAATTAAATAGTATTAGAGGAAACAGGATTTTGACAAACAAATCAGCAGTACAGCTAGAATGAGAAAGCAAATATTTGTTAATAAGTACACCACAATGTCTCTTACTAAGGTACTGGAAGGATGAATGAGGAAAATATTGATTAGAACATAAAGATATACAGTATGTTTCCCTGAGCATCAAATCAGTACACACACCTTAATAAGCATGTAACTAATAAGCAACTAACTAATTATAACAGAGTATGAGAACACACCCACAGGAAGGTAGGTAAGCACCCTGTGGAGACACTGCTACATTACAGCTATTGAAAGAAGGACTGTTCTGAGATACATATTGTGAATGTTCCCAGAGGAAATTTTTGGGGAAAAAAGTGGCTTCTGGAACTGAAGACATTTTCTGCGATGATGGGGAGTGAGGAAGGATTTTGTACAGGCATCGCATTCACTTTCTAGTGAGCCTAAAAGGAAATGGGAAGTTCTGGACTGCAGAATTTCATCATTTTAGCATAATGGATTTTATTCATCAACGGCAGTTAAGTAGCTGACCCAGGAAATTTTACAATCTTGGATTTTCTATGTAAAGACAGTAGAAGACTTTAAAACAACTTGAAAAAGTTTAGCATTCCACTCAAATATGAGCTAGAAAGAGATATGCACACTCATATTCTACGTAAGTCCCCAGTGAGAGGACAGGAGAGTTATTCTCTTCCTACAGAATATGGAAGGAAAACAAAAAGCTGCTAATTCCTCAAAACTGCTCAGAGGAAGTGTGTGCCGTGTCTACAGCTCTACCTCAAATCTTGCCAATGATTTGTAGTTATTAAAAATAATGTTTACTAAAAAGGAACTTTAAAATACTACCTGACTGCAAAATAGGCATGCACTAACATGTCCCTCACCATTTTATATTTCATAGTACATTGTTTGCAGGACACATGTAGCTTAACACTGAAGGACTTTTTCTACAGTTATGTACAGGCTATTTAGATAATGTCTGTGCATATGGATACACGTAAATGGAAATATACACACAAGTACAGATAAAGTAATACTACACAATACAGCTCATATGAGAATGGAATGATCCATTTTTCACCAGAATACATTTCTGATCATTCCATCATATTTTTCAGCTACTATAGTTTATAAGCCAACAACAGTGTTATGACTTAAGATCAACCACAACCAGACACATCTAAATAAGCATCACTGTCAAAGTCTACAAGGCCATTTTCCTCCTACAATAACATTTATCAATAGCAAGAAGTCAAATTCAGACACAAATGGCAATAGTTACACTAAAATTGACACCTTATTTTGATGTAAACATTTTCAATAACTTCCACCATTCCAATGTTCCCTCATTCAAATACAAAAAAACTCCTCCAAGTTCATGGAAGTGAGTAATATTAACATGTACGACATTTAAAAAATATTATCTACATCCAGACAATGTTAGTCATCCAAAACATTATATAATATCAGAAAACACTTATACTGAGCATAAAACAATCACTGTATACATATATACATATGTACGTATATATGTGGAATTTACTAGAAAACTTAATGAAGTATAAAGTTTATTTTTTACTATTTACAAAGAAGATGAAAAACAACTGCAGTGTTTCATACTGTTTGTGCCCTGTGACATTCTAACTTCAGTTCTTTTGTCAGTGATTAAATTCAGTTTTGAAGCATAGGGTAAAGTACAATATGAATACAAGAAGACAAAAGAAATGCTTTTTTTGGTGTAAACATTTTCTGCAAAGTTCACTTTGGATTTTTGTCTACTAAGTGGAGAAAAAAAAAAAAAAAAAGACAGACCATACAGCAATATTGAAAAACTGAAACTCACACAAATCGACCCATGAGATAAAGAATTCATTTTCACTTATCTTTGAACATAATTTTAAATGAGGCTTTTACAGCATGGGGTGGTAGTACTATAGGCATATACCTAGCATTGTGTAAAGTAAGTTTTCTAAGCAACGTATAGACTTTATCTGCTGTGGGTACAAACTGAGGTTAACTTCAAGCTTCATACAATTTGAGTGTCACATGGACCCTCTTTGTTCTACCATTTCACCTGTCTTGATGGCAGGCTCTGTGTAAAATAATTCCTCATGAAATACCCAACATCACATATGTAATTTCAAAAAAATCTTCATTTTTAGTTATTTGTCTTTTTCCCTACAGCATCCCTACAGAATCTCCAACCCAGCACAGTGTCTTTAGCCTTTTCAGCAGTTTCCAATAGAAACAGATTTAATGTGGGCCCATCAACCGAAAGCAGAGGCACAGACCTCTCCCTTAGAATTTTTCAGCAAAAAAGTCTGACAGTGAAGGCTTGAATGCACTGGAGTCAGTAACAATTCTGCCACTGTCTTTATTGGATTATGATTACATTTAGAATAGTATTCACTAGTCTCTGAAAGTTGAGCATCCTTCTGTGGACATATTATACGCAGTGTCTACAAAACCCTGGAGTTTCACATCATAATTTACAGCCAGCCAGCGCTATGTCAATTCTACGCTCATAGAATTAAAGGAGGAGAACCCACCCTTGATTATATAGTAAATAGAAATTCCACTTAATTTAGTCTGTAATTTTGCTTGCTGTGTGAAGACAATGCAGAATCTTGGCTGCTAGGAAGAAAACAGACAACTGGAGCTTTATAGAATTATGGAACCAGCTCTACTCTTAGAATCCCTCCATTTATTAAGAAACAAAAACAAATAGAGAAAACATTACCACCCTCAAATCAAACACCTCAAACATTTGATTGTTGACAATAAAATGATTCAAACTCAGTGTCAATTACTTTTATTTATTTGCTATTAGAACTCTTACTGCTGGCAAAGAATTCAATTTTAGCTAAAATAATGAATACACCACATTGTACTTGCAGCTTTTTGGTTTTCCAGGCATTTGCTGAAGCAAATCTGATAAAAAGAAGCTTAATTGGGCTTATCTATACCACCTTTTTCTTTGCACAAAAGGTTTCTCTGACCACAGATGTGCGTCCCTTTCCATGCATACCTGATGCAAACTAGCAGTGTGTTACCTCTATGTCACCACTACCAACAATTAATGCAAGTCACTAATTGAAGTCATGGGTACATCTTTCAGAAGCGGTGCCGACTTTAAGAGTCTCCCCTTTGGTGATTATTCCTGCACCAAGGCCAGTACAGCTGTTTGCATGGCCATTTCATAAACGGGAAAAAGGAAACAGTCCGAGTTAAAAAATAAACCACCCAAAACTAACTAGTTATGAATAACGCAGATCTAGTTCACCTCTTCTATCATGTGAGCATTAGACCCAGGATAATTAAGCAGGCAACAAGAGGGTGTGAAAAAACGGCAGGGGTCTGCCCAAGCAAACACCACTGCTTACAGAAACGCACATTGAACTACATACCCAGAAGACAGCAACATCAGTACCTAGAAAACCTGGATTTGAATCTGCAGTATGTCTACTGAGAATGTAACCTCTCCTAGTCAGAGTTCATAACATGCGAGGAAAAGCAACCAGCCAGGCACACGCTGGCACAACACAGTGGTGTGGCAGCTCTCAGGTGATGTGCTCTAGTCATCTCAGGGCTCACCTCTTACATGTAACAGAGACGCCAGACATGAAGTTGTCATATCTCAGTAACTATCACTTTACCTATCTGTATAAAACAAACTGAGGTACCCATACAATGGTATGTTTGGTGTTTCAGAGAACTTCTGTAAATAAACGACACTGATAACAGGCATTAACCCAAATATTTAAACTCTAACTTTTAAAACAATATAAGAAAACCCTCCAAGTATCAGTTTTTCTACGTTACTTCATTCCTATTTCTTTGCATGTAATGTATTTAAGCTGTTTAAAATTGGGAAAACATCCAAAACACATACTGTCCTATCACATAGGAAGGGCAATAGGCACCTCACACCTCTTGCAGAAAAAAAACCCCTATTTATACATGTATAGACATTAAAAGTTATCTGTATGCACATTAAAAGCTATAATGTATGCTTGGGCAATATCACAGCTCGTATAATTATTAGTATCAATAACGTCTAATGTCAATGTCTAATGAATGTCGTCGTATGTACTGTGGCACTGATGAATATCTCACTATTTCCATTATTACTTAGGTGTTCTACTTTCAATCAGTAATAAAACCAATAATTTTACTTAAATTTGCTACAAAGATCAGTAATTTTATAACATTTTCAGAAGAACTGAATTTTTGTAACTTCTTAAGACACCATCATGCGGGTTCAGCAGTTTCTCTGTTTTCAGTCTGTGGCTATTGGCTTTACAAGGTTTGAAGTAGTATCAATACGTGCTATTCCCTTTTTCAGACAGAACTACTATCCCATAACCTTAACAGCATATCATTTAGACAGAAAATCAGGCAGATAAATCGGACCCCCAAAATGTGTTTTTTTCATTGTTTTAACAAAAGTTCTGGAGTAAATGGAGTTTCCTAAGGGAGAAGACAACTGTTTCAACCATAAGGGAAATTCATGAAAAGGGAAAAGACAGAAGATTAAAAGGACAATAATCACCTACAGTAAAGTAAGAAACAACCAGTATATTGGTCACATGTCATTCATGAAGTCTCAGACCAGACAAGGATTTTAAGAAATAATCAGGATGAGAAGTGGATCCTGGATGTTGAGAAAATTAACAGATACCAGAGAACAACTGTCTTTCTTGTCCCTGCAAAGGGAACCATTTCTTCCAATTCCTGTGCACGGTGGGGCTTTGTTGTCCACAACATTTTTGTTTAAGCCTCTAATACTATGCTGGGAATGCTTGCTTTAAGAAAATTTAACTGTACTACTTATGGAAATAAATTCTACATCACATCACGGTTTTTCACATCTGGTGATGACAAAAAGAGCACACTGAAACAAAAGCACTGCTTACCGGAAGGTGACTAAGTGGCACATCCACTTGACCCAGGAAGTCGTCTCTAGTCTGTCAAATAGAAAGAAAAGGCAAAAAAAGGACTAATTTTACATCAGAAAAGCAAAAATTGATAAACATCAATCCAGTCAATGAAGCAAAAATAAAGATGGTTGAGTACCATTATTTTAGCAATTACTGGTTTCTATCCCTATATTGTTGCACATTATCTGTTGTTATAATTTATCTATTTCAGCAGAGCATTTTCTGTGACAGTCCAAACCAGCTTCTTAGTCCACAGAGTGTATGTTAAGTACCGATGAAATTCTAATTCCTCTGACAGCCCATGCATAATTCAAAGCACAAAGTAATAGTCTACTCTTCCTGTGAATTAGTCTCCACACGCATTAAAAAGTAGAGTGAAATTACTATTCACCATGCCGTTGAAATGTTCACGTCAAACCTTGGTGACATTTTCTTTTTTTTTTTTTTTTTTTTTTTTTTTTAAGGAAAACCTCATATGTACATCTGACAGGGAAGGGAGGGAAACCCAACATCCAAACAGCAAAGGTAGAACTGCATGAATTGTAAACGTTTTTCCCCAAAATAAAAACTTGTTTTCTCACTTTACCAAACAGAAACCAAAGTATTGGAACTTCTTTTTTTTTTTTTTAAAAGAATGCTGTTCCATTAATTCAGAATGCTTACTTGGTGAGGAACAACTACACACCCTTATAACCAGCCTTTTGAGTAATCCTGTATTTCCCACTTGAAGATTTGACCATTCATGCCCTGCTTCAAGTTAAGCACGTGGATGTGGTTAC